>NC_090245.1:45887920-46165420 GCF_037325665.1 Littorina saxatilis | reverse complement strand
TCACAAATGGCATTAGTCATATATTGTTTTCTTCACATTAAAATGTTTTATGGCTCATACTCTCAACACTTGTTTAAAACTGCTTGTCAATTGGAATGGAAGCGCACACGAAGTGAAGCTTGATGTGTGGGGTGTGTTTTTTCTGCAGAGGAAAAGTTCTCCTTCAGTGTCATGTCTTTGACGAGTTGGTGCACACGCAACATCACTTTCGCTGAATAGTTATTTTCAGCTTCATGGTATATTCTGTATTTATGGAAGATATTGTAAAAGAATGAGTTCGTTTTCAAATTCATTTTTGCCAGGATATTATTTTGCATGATTAAATGTTAGCAAATACGACCTTTTGTCACTGTCTAAGATGGGAAAATGCTGCAGCGCAAATACAATTAATCAAATGTACATTTTGCTAAAGCTTCAAATGAATTGGGTGAAGTTTACTTCGCTAAGTCTTCTTCACGGAGCTGGCTGCAGGACGCTTTGGAACTGAATTTTCTGTAAAAAAAACTTCGCGAAGTCGATTTTGGGCTCATACAGGACCTCCTTAAAAGGACACTTTCTTGCAGGTTAGCCCGAGATCTGCAGAGCGAGCGGAGGTCCCTGCCACAGACCCAAGACGCCAGACACCCCGTGGACGCCTATGTGGGGCTGAGGAGGTTCACCCAGTACTGGGACAAGTACATTGCCACCATGGATCCCCTTGTCGCCCGCAGTGGTGAGTACGTCGTGTCTGTTTCAAGAAGTACGATATCAATCAGTATAACAAGATGACGCCTATTGCCCGGAAATAGGGACATTACGATGACGACGACGACTGACAAAAACCATAGCAAAGTCAATCACAACAATGAAGTTGGTGAAAACGATGATTGCGATGAAGTGGTGAGCTAAGGCAAAATACTACTGCCGTGGACTCAGTATTGGCGTTAACCGGTTGAAATGAAAAAAATACCGAAACAAAAAAGGCTGCCAGTATGACCTACAGGTTGATTTTTGAACTACCGGGTTTTTTTCACTGGTAAAACAACAAAACCAGTACTCTGGGTTGGACTCTTTCTGGTTCCAATTACCAGCCTACCGTTTTTTCTGGACTGTTTGCATCATTGAAGTTTGCATACCGGTTTGAAAAAATAATAGCACCATCACTGCCGTGGTCCGTGTTTCAGTGGAGAAGAGCCTGGCCCAGAACCGCCTGGTGTATCCTGACAGCGAGGTGTTGCAGCAGGCACGACTCGCCATCGTCCGGCTCCAGGCCGCCTACAACCTGTCAGCGTCCCACCTCGCCAGCACCGCCACTGCCAACCTCACCGATAGCGACACCGCCAGTCTGGCAGCTGAGGCTGAGGGCACGGGCTTCCCGCTGGTGGCTGAGGGCTGGAGGATGCTGGGCACAGCTTACGCCAGTCAGGTCAGTCTTGTTAATGTTTACTGCTTTTAGTTCCTGCAACCGTAAACGAGCCATCTTCAAAATGTTGGTGCTGAGACTGACGCCTCAGGCTGAACGATGGGGGATTTTAAAGAATCCTTCGTCAAAACCAGCTGTATTACATCAAAATATGTTTATTCTGCACTGTCATATCTGTGCAGCCGTTTGTATGTTTAGCAATTCTTATTCTTCTTTTTCGTTCGCTAATTCAGCCATTTATACTGTTCATAAACTTTACACAGCTTTATATATATATATGTTATTCTGAGCTATTAGCCAGAAGCGATCGAATAGAAGAAGAAGAAGTTAGCCAGAACTTCTTGTAGCCCTTATCCTTTGCAAGAGACTTTCAGACCTTGCTTTTTCAACAAAACTCTGTCAGAACCGAATCATTTCTTAATATAAAATCAATTATTTTATCAACAAATAGTACTAAGTCAAGCATGAACACTGATATATATTTCTGTAACTTTTTCACGTTTGATCTCAAATGTTTGCTCGACGGGCGCAGTGGCGTGGTGGTAAGACGTCGGCCTCCTAATCGGGAGGTCGTGAGTTCGAATCCCGGTCGCTGCCGCCTGGTGGGTTAAGAGTGGAGATTTTTCCGATCTCCCAGGTCAACTTATGTGCAGACCTGCTAGTGACTTAACCCCCTTCGTGTGTACACGCAAGCACAAGACCAAGTGCGCACGGAAAAGATCCTGTCAGAGTTCGGTGGGTTATAGAAACACGAAAATACCCAGCATGCCTCCCCCGAAATCGGCGTATGCTGCCTGAATGGCGGGGTAAAAACGGTCATACACGTTAAAATCCACTCGTGCTAAAAACATGAGTGAACGTGGGAGTCTAAGCCCATGAACAAAGAAGAAGAAGAAGAAGAAATGCTTGCTTTTTGTGTTTTTGTGTGTGTGCTTGTGTCACTTGTGTCACTTTATTCAGATTGGGCTTTTGCTGTTGCAGGGGGGTCATGCCGAGGGGGAACTTTTAAATCATCACCGGCATTCAGAATCCAATCAAGGTATGTACGTCTTCCCTGACAGCTGTCCAATGCAACATCTTTAGGTTTTTGTTAACATAAAAAGCGTAGTCTTTGCCATTTCCATGGCCAATATTGACCACACTTATAACAAGAAAATTGGTTGATTAAAATCAACATGGCCGAAGCAATGTTTTCATAAAAGAAGCGGTATTGTACGGGCACATGTTGAATTTGGGTTACATGTGTTGCAGAGTATTTGAAAATCCGTAGGCATAAAAACATGCAAAGAAGAGTGATAGGTCCCTGTTGTGAATATAGTCAAGTGGATAAATTGATTACTTATGTTTCACACTAGTTTTGCTGTTACAGCAGTCCCTCTCATGAACGGATACCCTTGGGCCAGTGCAAACCTGTCCGTACATTGCGGCCATCAATAAAGTTTGGAATGTACGTTTTATGACGTTTAATCATTTCAAACTTATCTGTTGGACTTTCATGACAGTGGTGCACGAAACACAGACCTTACACAGGAGAAACGCAAAGTTTTTCTCGTTGTGTCAGCACTTCCAGGACATCGATGACGTCACCGCCCTGCGTTCAGAAGGGTGCGTGTACACAAGAGGCTCTATACCCCTGAACAGATGGAAAACAGAGGTACTGAGCAGGGACCCCTACATTGTTCTGTATTACGACTTTGTCACTGACCGGGAGGCGGACACCATGGTCAAGAGAGCTATGGTCAAGGTAAACATCACGTGAATATTCCTGTGTGGCAAAAGTAGATGATCTATTGACTTTTACTCTTCTGTGTGTGTGTGTGTGTGTGTGTGTGTGTGTGTGTGTGTGTGTGTGTGTGTGTGTGTGTGTGTGTGTGTGTGTGTGTGTGTCTGTCTGTCTGTCTGTCTGTCTGTCTGTCTGTCTGTCTTTCTTTATGTCCGCTGAGGTCTGCCTGTTTGACCTATGATCATGGTAATGTTGTAAAAGTTGCTTAAACGAATAATTTATCGTGAAGGAAAAAAACAGGATCTTCTGAAGTCAAAAACGGCATATTTCAGGATTGAGGAGGACACGTCTATATTTCCACTTGTATTTCTTGTTAACTTTTAGCTAACACGAGCACTGACTGGACCCACCCCCAACGACTTCACGCTGAAAGCTCACCGCCGTCTGGGCAAAATGTGAGTCCTTTGTTGCTCTTCGTACACTTAGTCCTAACGCAGGGTAGATCTCGATGAGACATATTGTATTATTATTCTGCCACGTGCAAGAAAATTGGCATGATATTTAGATATACACCGGGAAGAAATGCACTTTGCACGCAGTGCCTGGTATTGGTAATGATGCTTTTTACACCCCCGGTATAGGGGTGTGTATAGGTTTCACTCGATGTGTTTGTTTGTGTGTTTGTGTGTTTGTGTTCGCATATAGATCTCAAGAATGAACGGACCGATCGTCACCAAACTTGGTGAACAGGTTCTATACATTCCTGAGACGGTCCTTACAAAAATTGGGACCAGTCAAACACACGGTTAGGGAGTTATTGCTGGATTAAGATTCTACAAGGATTTATACAGAAACATATTCATGGTCAAAGGGAAATAACCTTCTCAGTTGGTGGCAGTGAGAATGGGTGCAGTGAGAATGGTTATTTCCCTTTGACCAACGGGGGTGTTTTTCCTATCGGAGGAATTTCTTGTTTTTCTTTTCTTTACTTTTCGTGTTTCTCTTGATTTCATGGGGATCACTTTTTGGATGCTTCGGGTGCGTAAGAGCGTTGAATAATGATTATAAGCACCCGAGCATGTGGAAAAGGGAACAGGGGGGGGGGGGGGTGACCGGATTCTCCTGTTGTTCTAATGGTGCCCATCTTCCACCCGTCTGCTCATTTTCTCCGAGAACTTAGACTTACAGAGAGCTGTAGTGGACAAGTTTCGTACACTGTATTTTTAAATTTTTCTTTAATTTCTGGTGTTGTATGTATTGTTCCCACAGAGCGTGGCTACGGGACAACAGCAGCAGTGTGTTTGAGAGAGTGTCGCGGCGTGCACACCAAGTGACAGGCCTTCACACTGCCTTCAGGCCCCGGGCCAGCTTCGGGGAGGACTTTCAGGTCATCTTACATTATAGTTGTACATGTACATATTAGTGTGCATGTCTTGTATTGCCTGCCTCTGTGTTACTGCTTGCTTTGCTTATTACTGGGACCGATTTTCCTTTAGAGAATGAGTTTTGATACAATTGTTCAATCTTTTCTTCAACATATTGCTGTAACTGTAAGTGTTTGATTGTTTGTTTGGGTATCGTAATTATTATGTATCGGCGGGGAGGGAGATAGCTCAGTCAGTAGCGGGGCTGGCTTTGAAATTAGTTGTCGCTATCGGCTATCTCCATGTTCGAAAAGGGATTTATTTCCCAGAGACAGTGACTTTGTGCAGACTCTCCCCGGTATCCGAACATTCCCGTGTGCACGCATGCGCACAGTAAAGACCCCAAGATCACAGCGAAAGTCTCAGGCCTTTGAAACTGAACACGAAAACACGCATGCAGGAAAACAAAAATGGGTTGCAAGATTCTGTCGCTGCACGCTTTCCCCAGGTATAGCAGCCCGACTTTCCTTGAGGTAATTCCCCAGGACAATAAGGTATTCACTCTCATTGTGTTCATTTGCAGGTCGTGAATTATGGCATCGGAGGACACTACATCCCACATCATGATTACTTTAAAGTAAGTATGTCATTTTCAAAGTTACATACACCAGTATAAATACTTATCTCACACTGAAACGTAACTCAACTCATGAACCTTCCGATGTCAACTAGTTGGTGTGCTTTGACGGTGTATGGTGTCTGTATAATGTTTCAGACGAAGAATGCATTCTCAGTAGCAGAGACATACCTGAAAGACAGCGGAGACAGGGCAGCCACATTTATGATCTACGTGAGTGAACACCTCATCTGTTTTCATTTCTGAATGTTTAAAATATTCTTTAGGAGTATTCTCTGCATCGCTGATTGATTGATTGATTGGGAGAGCCAGTGAGTGGGTGAGTGAGTGAATGAAGGTTTGTGAGTGCGTGTGCGTCAATCAGTCAGTCTGTGTCTATCTTCCTGTCTATGCACGTCTGTCTGTCTGAGTGTGTGTGTGTGTGTGTGTGTGTGTGTGTGTGTGTGTACAAGCGTGCGTGTGTGTGTGTGGTGTGTGTGTGTGTGTGTGTGTGTGTGTGTGTGCAAGCGTGTGTGTGTGTGTGTGCAAGCGTGTGCGTGTGTGTGTGCGTGTGTGTGTGTTAATGTTTGCATGTGCAGGCGCGTTTAAGCGATAGAGACTGGGGCGGGAGTGGGATGTGAAGTTCATTATTTGTTGCCTTACATAGTCACATGTGATCCTGTATGTATATACAGCTGGGCGATGTGTCTCTGGGAGGAGCCACAGTGTTCCCTGATCTGGGCGTTGGAGCGCCCCCCGTCAAGGTAAAGCCACTATACTGCTAGTGGCACACTCCTTTCATCCTTTGCTATGCAGTGAAATCATTGTTCTCCACAAATCGGAGTTTGACTGCGTAAATGGTGGGGGTGGTGGTTGGGGGGGGGGGGTCAAGGCCATAGACGTTAAAGCCTCACTCATACAACAACAACAAAAAGCCCATAAGAACCCGAGTGCTCATTGTTGTTGAAGCCCACGAACACAGAAGAAGAAAAAATATTGAAATTGTCAAGAAGACACCCTATACCAAAGTCAAGCCACGCTTAAAATCAATCAGGTGTTGCTTGCCGTGTGACAGGTGACTTGAATGCATTCACCACATTTATGTGATCTTATGATACTTGACATAAGTATTAGTATAGAGTTTACTGGCTTCCCTCACGAAAAAATGTTGTTGGTTGAAAAATCAGTTAAAGATTACCGTGGCTGCAATGAAAGTTGATATGTGTTTTGCAGAATGCAGCCCTTTTTTGGTACAACTTTAACCCTGATGGCTTACGCGACCCCAGAACTCTACATGGGGGTTGTCCGGTCATCATTGGACAGAAATGGGGTGAGTATGACGTCATTACAACAAAGATGAAGTCAGTGTGACCTCAGTATGACGTCCTCATGACAGAGATGAGGCCATTGTGACGTAAGCAAGTAGCCTACCTGCCAGGTAGCTAAACAAAGCATAGAATCAAACGATTCGAGTATGACTGTATACATGGTCAAGAACATACGCGTATCATGACAACCATGTTAAAACAAAACAGAAAGTATGGCTTAAAATATGGGGTGTCCTCATTGAAAAAAGTGTGACGTCATGCTAGGGCAGCGCTAGCGCCCAATGGACAGGCCCCAAAACGTTTGATCTTATGAAAAAGAGGACAAGGATAACAACATATGCTCTTTAAAAAAAATATTTTCAAAAGTTAAGAAAATAAAAACATAGCTTTTTGCACAAAAGGTATTATTAAATATGTGCGAGTGTATGCATGTTAGTGCGTGGATGTCTCTGTATTTCTCTCTGTCTCCATGTTGACCTGCATCTGTGTGTGTCTGTTCACAGTGGCCAACAAATGGATCCATGAAATCAGCACAGCCATGACCAAAACATGCCGTACATCCCCATGGAAACCGGTGAACACTTGAAAGAAAGACACGATCGAGACACCCTATTACAACCGAACCCGGCTATAACGACCACCTAAGGGACTTACCCAAAAGTGGTCGTAATAGCCAAGTGGTCGTTGTGGAATAGATGAATAATATAATAATAAACAAGTCGCGTAAGGCGAAAATACAATATTTAGTCAAGTAGCTGTCGAACTCACAGAATGAAACTGAACGCAAAGCAACGCAGCAAGACCGTATACTCGTAGTCCACCGCTCACGGCATAGGCAGTGAAATTGACAAGAAGAGCGGGGTAGTAGTTGCGCTAAGAAGGATAGCACGCTTTTCTGTACCTCTCTTTGTTTTAACTTTCTGAGCGTGTTTTTAATCCAAACATATCATATCTATATGTTTTTGGAATCAGGAACCGACAAGGAATAAGATGAAAGTGTTTTTAGGTTGATTTGGACAATTTAATTTTGATAATAATTTTTATATATTTAATTTTCAGAGCTTGTTTTTAATCCGAATATAACATATTTATATGTTTTTGGAATCAGGAAATGATGGAGAATAAGATAAACGTAAATTTGGATCGTTTTATAAATTTTTATTTTTTTTTACAATTTTCAGATTTGTAATGACCAAAGTCATTAATTAATTTTTAAGCCACCAAGCTGAAATGCAATACCGAAGTCCGGGCTTCGTCGAAGATTACTTGACCAAAATTTCAACCAATTTGGTTGAAAAATGAGGGCGTGACAGTGCCGCCTCAACTTTCACGAAAAGCCGGATATGACGTCATCAAAGACATTTATCCAAAAAATGAAAAAAACGTTCGGGGATTTCATACCCAGGAACTCTCATGTCAAATTTCATAAAGATCGGTCCAGTAGTTTAGTCTGAATCGCTCTACACACACACACACACACACACACGCACGCACACACGCACGCACATACACCACGACCCTCGTTTCGATTCCCCCTCGATGTTAAAATATTTAGTCAAAACTTGACTAAATATAAAAAAGAACTTGTCAATGCTTCTTCGGGTGGTCGTTGTGGACAGGTAGTCGTTATCAAGAGGTGGTCGTTATCAAGAGGTGGTCGCCTGGGCAGGTTCCACTGTACCTTTTTCTGACAGGGATATTCCATGCTGGTGTACACCAGTTCATCACTGTCGTGAGTAGGCCTGCGCGGTTGAGGTTGAGGATAGTTGCCCTGTACAGGGATTTCCTCATTATTTTGAAGAAGAAGAGATGGGTAGGGATCCACACCAGGGGCGGATTAGGGGGGTGGTTACAGGGGTCCCGGAACCCCCCCCCCCCCCTCCCCCCTCGGCTGTAAAAACAAAAAATATTTTAAAAAATTGTCTGTGAATTTTGTTTTTGTTTCTGGCTGTAAAGCCGGGGGAATAGGTAATTGTTTAATCAGTATCATTTTTGTACAGTTTTAACTATGCGACATGTCTTCCTTCTAACCATACTATATGATGTCGAGAGCAGATATCAGTGAAGATAAATTGCCATTTTCACATTTAGTCAAGTTTTGACTAAATGTTTTAACGCAGAGGGGGAATCGAGACGAGGGTCGTGGTGTATGTGTGTGTGTGTGTGTGTGTCTGTCTGTGCGCGCGTGTGTGTAGAGCGAAACTACTGGACCGATCTTTATGAAATTTGACATGAGAGTTCCTGAGAATGATATCCCCGCACGTTTTTTTCTTTTTTTCGATAAATACCTTTGATGACGTCATATCCGGCTTTTTGTAAAAGTTGAGGCGGCACTGTCAAACCCTCATTTTTCAATCAAATTGATTGAAATTTTGGCCAAGCAATCTTCGACGAAGCCCGGACTTCGGTATTGCATTTCAGCTTGGTGGCTTAAAAATTAATTGATGACTTTAGTCATTAAAAAATCTGAAAATTTAAAAAAAAAAAAATAGTTTTTAAAACGATCCCAATTTACGTTCATCTTATTCTTCATCATTTTCTGATTCCAAAAACATATAAATATGTTATATTCGGATTAAAAACAAGCTCTGAAAATTAAAAATATAAAAATTATTATTAAAATAAAATTTCCGAAATCGATTTAAAAACATTTTCATCTTATTCCTTGTGGGTTCCTGATTCCAAAAACATATAGATGTGATATGTTTGGATTAAAAACACGCTCAGAAAGTTAAAAAGAATAGAGATAAAGAAAAGCGTGCTATCCTTCTCAGCGCAACTACTACCCTGCTCTTCTTGTCAATTTCACAGCCTTTGCATCGAGCGGTGGACTGACGATGCTACGAGTATACGCTCTTACTGTAAAAATGCAGTGAGTTCAGTTTCATTCTGTTAGTTCGACAGCTTGACTAAATGTTGTAATTTCGCCTTACGCGACTTGTTTAATACTAACTTTAAACGAAATAATCTTCTTCTTCTGCGTTCGTGGGTTGAAACTCCCACGTACACTTGTGTTTTTTGCACGAATGGAATTTTACGTGTATGACCGTTTTTTTCCCCGCCATTTAGGCAGCCATCCGCCGTTTTCGGAGGAAAAAAGAAATAATGAGTGGCTACTGACACCAGTTGATCATGTTTAAAATCAAGGATAAACCACAAATTGTTTATAAAATAGCTAAAATTCTTCAGCTTCCTAAGGGGCGTTGTCAACTGTCTGTGTGCAGGGGCGGGGCAGTTAAGCCCGAAGGGGGGGGGGGGGGGGGGGGGGGCACGGTTACAACCTGGGATCCAGGGACAAGGCACCCGATCGTAGTTGTGCGGCGAATATGTTAGATCTAAAGTGCACAGAGGTGTGCCTGTGCCACCTGCTGCATCACTCACAGTATATATTGCTTGTGCCATGATGTGTAGACATGCAAGTTTCTGCTGACATTGTCACTGGACATTGAAAGCATCGTGTGTTCACTGGATCAGAACTACGTCAGTAAACAAGGATTGTTGATGATCTTTGGCCGTAGATTTAGGAGACAAATGTTGACCTTATTCTTCAGTGAGGAGGCAGAGCCTGCAACCAATGTTTGTGCAATATGCCCACCCCTGCAGCGTGATCACCAAATCTAAACCTGAGCCTGAAAGTCGAGCACAAACACATAGTCAAGTCATCCTTTTGATACTCGTCGGTGGAGACAAGATCTGCTGCACTGGCACAGAACGACTAGATACTCACGTATTTCTAGCAAGAAGTTGCTCCTGTTCCTTCTAAGTGAAGCACTGATAACCTTCAAAGCTTAGTCATTAGTTAGAACTTAGATGTTGGAAATATTGCCACAGAATATTTAGCCAAATGAAAGGAATGAATGATACATTTCAACTTGTTACAAGTGCAATATATACCCAGAAATAGTGCATGCACGGTGATAATTTCCTACTAGTCCAAAGGCAAATGTCTGTTATTTGTAAAGAAAGACAATGAAGTATTTGTTCTTGTCACGGAGTAGCCTTCAATTTCCTCGGTTGTAACTTCTGATATAAGATGTGCATTGACATGTGTGTGAGTGAGTGTGTGTGTGTGTGTGTGTGTGTGTGTGTGTGTGTGTGTGTGTGTGTGTGTTGAACAGTACACACAAGACTGAATCACCTGTAAAGCTACAGTGTAACAAGCCAATGCCTTTTTTGCATGTTAGGGCTCTGAGTCTTCCAGACCAGCTATGACAACCTGTACATGTATGTATATATGCAAAGTTATACCCCTGTTGTTTGAAAATAAAATTGTTGATGAAGAAATGTGTTGGTTCCTTTTGTTTTTCTTTCGTCCTGTATTTAGTCTACATAAATACACAGTACACAGTGCATAAGAAGTAGCTTAATACACAGAGTGAATGAAACTGATTTACATTTTGATCCGGTATAATTTGTATCAAGTTTCTGCATTGTACAGGTTTTGGCGTTTTATTTTATATACACACACATACACACGTGCACATGAGTGTAAACGCACACACACACACAAAAGCCATGGGAACGGGAAAAGTGGCTTGATAACGGTGCAATAGTTATAGATTCAAGGACCTCTGAGCTTGGACAACAAGAGCAAACCTGAAACATTAATTACCAGATACATTTTTTTTACACCATTGCTGAAAAAACAATGCACACAAACTGCACACACATACAATCACACACACTCACATATACACACGCACACAGAGAGAGAAACTGCAATCAGTCCTGATGTTGGTTTTAATTCCAGAAAACAGTCATCTCAATTTCTCAAACAACCTTCAACATAATTTCCAAATGGGATGAAAAACTGATTCGCATAAAAATAAGTTCCAAGAAGTTTTACTTTGAACAATAAAAATAACATGATCTTTTGCTTTCCACAAGTAGTGTAAAAATTCATGATTTGATAAAAAGGACAGTCATAATTGCGATGAGGTGTCTTCCTCAAAAACGGGAGAACTGACCAGGTACAATACACAAAGTGTAATATTTAATGATTTACACATTTCATAACAAAAAGAGAAATGACCAAAAAAACTAAAAAGGGCAGAATAACAACACAGAATTCTTCCTTTGGATTTTCACGTTATGTATGAGCACACACCCAGACATACACACACACACACACACACACACACACAGACACACATGACAAATTCTGTAAATAACTTGATTGGATATTAATGGGATGGCGAAGAGTTGCTTTTTTACATTTAGTCAAGTTTTGACTAAATGTTTTAACATAGAGGGGGGAATCGAGACGAGGGTCGTGGTGTATGTATGTGTGTGTGTGTGTGTCTGTGTGTGTGTGTGTGTGTGTAGAGCGATTCAGAGCAAACTACTGGACCGATCTTTATGAAATTTTTCATGAGAGTTCCTGGGTATGATATCCCCAGACGTTTTTTTCATTTTTTCGAAAAATGTATTTGATGACGTCATATCCGGCATTTTGTAATAGTTGAGGCGGCACTGTCACACCCTCATTTTTTAATCAAATTGATTGAAATTTTGGCCAAGCAATCTTCGACGAAGGCCGGATTTTGGTATTGCATTTCAGCTTGGAGGCTTAAAAATTAATTAATGACTTTGGTCATTAAAAATCTGAAAATTGTAATTAAAATTATTTTTTTATAAAACGATTCAAATTTACGTTTATCCTATTCTTCATAATTTTCTGATTCCAAAAACATATAAATATGTTATATTCGGATTAAAACAAGCTCTGAAAATTAAAAATATAAAAATTATGATCAAAATAAATTTTCCGAAATCGATTTAAAAACAATTTCATCTTATTCCTTATCCGTTCCTGATTCCAAAAACATATAAATATGATATGTTTGGATTAAAAACACGTTCAGAGAGTTAAAAAGAATAGAGATATAGAAAAGCGTGCTATCCTCCTCAGCGCAACCGCTACAGCGCTTTTCTGGATTGTTAATTTCACTGCCTTTGCCACGAGCGGTGGACAGACGATGCTACGAGTGTACGGTCTTGCGGAAAAAATGCAATGCGTTCAGTTTCATTCTGTGAGTTCGACTGAGCTTGACTAAATGTTGTATTTTCACCTTACGCGACTTGTTTCTTATACTTTTTCCACAGAAACACCGAGGCAAGCTACATGCGACTTTGTAGGCTTGCCTCAGTGTTTCTATGAAAACGAGAGAAAGCAACTCTTCCACAACTCTAAAATCTTGACAGAGTTATTTCTGAACATTGCTTATTTCAGAGCGATCCTCATTCCTACTTCTTTTTCAAGGATTCAGAATTTCTCTTTCACATAGCTGTGTGCAAAGGTATCTGACACCGGAAGAGAAAAGATCATATGATACATGTACACAGCCATTAAACACAATCAACAAAGTTACTTTGTACGCATTTCAGATGTACACTCTACATTCAGTCAACTCCTCGGCAAAGTCTTCGTGTGACATGATTTTAGCTACATAAGGTCTTTAAATTTACCTCCCAATTAAGACTAGCTCCTTTAATTTTCTCAGATTTTTAGGTCTTAAAATAGTTGTTTTGCCGTAGTTCTACAAATGCTAAGAAAAACAATCAGAGGAATCCAGAAAATCTATTCATAGAAATCATTTCACAATCCAAAATGTATACCATGATGAACACAATGGGGGGGGAGGAGGGGGATGGGGAAAAAGAGCATGTACAACATCACAAATACAGAATACAGTCGAACTCGCTTAAGACGAATCACTGGGGATCGGAAAAAAAAGTTCGTCTTAACCAAAATTCGTATTAAGACAAGAAGAGCAAACGCTCGATCGAGTCACTTTCGCAGTTCTGAATATTATATGAGGCATCAGGTGGACAGGAAGAAATTGCTATTCACAACACAATGAGTCACGTTCACATAAAATTTGAGCCCGGTCACTTTTATAGTTTCTGAGAAAAGCCCAACGTTAAGTTGTGTGTTGCCGAACAGAAAAGGCTAGTTATCTCCCTTGTTTTTCTGATAACGTTCGTAAAAGGCTACAGATGTAAATACTTTGATGTAAAGAATAATCCTACAAAGTTTCAATCACATCCGATGAACTTTGTCAAAGATATAAAATGTCTAATTTTTCCTTTGACGCTGACCTGTGACCTTGAAAAAGGTCAAAGGTCAACGAAACCATCGTTAAAGTGTAGAGGTCATTGGAGGTCACGACTAAACAAAATATGAGCCCGATCGCTTTGATAGTTTCCGAGAAAAGTCCAACGTTAAGGTGGTGTCTACGGACGGCCGGCCGGCCGGCCGGCCGGACAAACTAACACTGACCGATTACATAGTCACTTTTTCTCAAGTGACTCAAAAATTGATCGATTTTTTTTTATTTTTTATTTTTTATTTTTTTTAAGTCTTGTACATTTTATGGTGTTTCAATTTGTTTCTTTCGCAACTTTCATGCTGCTTCACGTTTAGACAATAAAGTGACATATTCAGTTACATGTTCATGTGTGTCTCATGTTGAGTGATGATTGTTGAGTTTGAGTGAGAGTGAGCACACAGATGTTTCATCCAGTTGTTACGTTTTTGGTCACACACACGCACACACTGACACTGTCCACATTCGCGGTGTTCCTATCATTTGTCCGGAATCACTTACCTTGGCGACGGGTAGCAAACCTTGGCCAATTTAGTTTAGTTTTTTTTGTTGCAACATGATGTTCAAATCCAAATCGAAAGCACTGACTGACTGATAAACTATCGCGAACCGGCGAACGCAAACGTTGAGAGTGTGGTTTCCCTTGTCCAAGGGAAACCACTCTGGCATCTATATTTTTTGGCAATGGCTTCCGTTCAAAACATTGATGTTTCGTTTTTGGTATTCGCGAAGGAAATAAACGTCAGTCAGTCATTCATGTTCAGTGTCTGAGCTATCAATCACTTTGATTCTAAATTTGAAATTGTTTTGTGAGTACAGTGTAATCAGTTTAACTTTATTCAGTGATCGGTTGAGCAATGGTTCAAGCAGTCGACGCAAGGGAAGACTTTGACACATGTATTCAAACTTCTCAAATTCCCATGATATGTCGATCTCGGGACGAGTTTAAAGATTTCGTCATAAGCGTGAGTAAATTACAGACATTATGCATGCTTGGGAATCCAAAAAGTGCTCGTTATAAGCATAAATTCGTTATAAAGAATTCGTTTTAAGCATTTTTTTTAAGCATGAAGAAAGAGGTATTCAGTTGGGAACTTAAAACTAATACGTTATAAGTCAAAATTCGTAACTAGCGTGTTCGTTTTAAGTGGGTTCGACTGTACATGGATCTCTAGTTTGCCATTCAGTTACGTACTATCTGAGTATTTTGGTGTACTTGAAATTGCTATCATGTTGTTTTGACTCCATTGTGCCCGTCACTCTCATCCGTACCAGTTTTGATCACATTGCTAAAAGTACAACACTGACACTGAACGCAAAAAATCATTGGTTAATGCATTCTACTCTTACGGTCTGTTTCTCCACTGCATCGGAGGTGAAACTGTCACTTGTGCTGGATGCGGTTATGGCAGAATGACAATGATCAAACCCAGAAAGAGTGTGATGGTGCATCTTGATGTACAGGTCCATTTCTCCACTGCCCTCATCCAGGCCACAAGACGACAACTAAACAGTGGAACCCCCCTTTAACAACGCTGCAATTTAAGACTTCCTTCCTTTTTAAGACTTTTCTTCTCCATACTTTCTGTTCATAATCTCTGTAGGTTTACCTCCATTTAAGACTCTCTCCTTTTTAAGACCTGAATTTCTCAGATCTGTGGAGGTCTTAAAAAGGGGGTTCCACTGTATCTTCTATGGCTGAGAAATCCGGTGCTTGCTGAAGTGTTATGATCTGCTGTCCTGTTTCTTCAGCGTTCGTTTCTTGGCCAGTCCGTTTCCGTTGGCAGACAGAGACGCCAGGCGCTCCTTGGTCATCTGAACCAGCTCAGTCAGTTCCTCCTGCACGAATGTCACAAGCTCTTTACAGGAAAACACCAGCATAGACTTCATTTCAGGCTTTCAGAAGAAAGCAGTTGTTTCCAAAATCGTGCATCAGTGACTGAACACATGAATTCCATGGTCAGCTGTGAAACTCACGGAAATTACAAACCCTCACTTAACTTTGAAAGCGTGACTTTTGAACCATGGAAAGCCATAAGTGCCACTTTTTAAGCATATGTTAAAGTGAAGATTAATTTGCTTTAGCATATACATAGTTTACATAAGAAGTGAGATCCCTTTAAACTATAAACAATCTGTGGCACAAATTTCTTAGAGATCTGACTCTGCTCAAGCCTGTCCTTAAAGCTGTGGTCTATTTATGACTTTCCGGGGCTACGAGGTTGAAAAATAGGGATACAATCATGTACAGAATTCTGTACAGCAAACGCTACCCGAAACCCCACCTATACGGCGTGTATGACCTTGAGAGCTTCAGTCAACGCTTGAATTTTGCAGGGATAACATCCGGTTTGCTCTCTCAAGACTGATCATATTTTATCTTCAAGAGAGATCAAGGGGAAAAAATAAACGCCCCGGCGAAGATTCGAACTCTCGACCTCGAGACCTCGAGACTTCGTGTCTCATGTCCTAACCACTAGGCTACTGCGCCAATTGAGAAAAAGAAGGAAAAACATTGATATGAATTCATGTTATGTTATTCTTGAAGCAGCATGATTTATATCTCTATCCGCCCATTGTTCAGAAGTGAATACATGTATAACTATTTCTTAGATGTCTGGTTTCAACTGCACAGAGCTTTGGAGAGATTCAATTACTGTTCTTGTCATTTTCTTGCATGTTGTAAATAGAGATATCGCAGCTATTTGCATGGCGCGAATGTCGTGTAGCATGACGGTGTAAACATGTACTGCGATTCCGTAAAACATGTTTGCAAATAAAGGCAAATTTTAATGTCAATTTTTACGTTTTTGCAACGCATGAATGGTAATTCAAGCGTAGAATGATATAACATTATCCATTTTTTATCTTTGACAACACTGGTGAAGTGGCCTAGCGATTAAGACAAAGGCCCCGACATTTCGAGGCCCCGAGGCCTTGAGTTCGAATCCCTGCCAAGTCGTTTATTTTTTCTGCTCGATCCTTCTTGACAAATATGCTCAGCTCTGCGAGAGCAAACCGGATGTTACCACTGCAAAATTCAAGCGTTGACTGAAGCTCTCAAGGTCATACATGCCGTATAGGTGGGGTTTCGGGTAGTGTTTGCTGTACAGAAATCTGTACATGATTTTGTCCCTATTTTTCAACCTCGTAGCCCCGGAAAGTCATAATTAGACCACAGCTTTAACTGAGCGAAGTCAACTATGCAAAAAAGATCCGACTCTGCTTAAGCCTGTCTTTAACTGAGCGAAGTCAACTATGCAAAAAAGATCCGACTCTGCTTAAGCCTGTCTTTAACTGAGCGAAGTCAACTATGCAAAAAAGATCCGACTCTGCTTAAGCCTGTCCTTAACTGAGCAAAGTCGACTATGCGAAGTATACTTGGTGAAGCTGGCTGCACAGAGCTTTAGCACTGAGTTTTCAGACAAAAAGACTGTGGAGTCTTGGCAAAGTCAACTTGGGGCTCAATCAAGGACCACCTTATCAGGCTGCATAAATAGTATTCAAGAGCAGGTGATCAGACCTGGCACACAACTTACCTCGGTGTACCTGTAGAAAAGCTTGGCGGCCTTGACGTGACGCTTACGCTGCACATGTCTCAGTCCGTGCTCCAGACACAGGATCTGCTCGTCATGCTCGTTCAGCACCTGCACAGGTAACATCTTACTCATCATTGTTGTACAGATGTGTAAAACTCACCTGGATATTTGCGTATGTTCTTTGGTGTTTGTTTTCTTGGGGACACAAAAATCGTTCACAACAATCCAAAAAACTGTGCAACTTCAAAACAGTATCATCAGACATCTGTGCTTCCACTTTTAGTTATTTTCTCTTTTTGTAAACCACTTCCCCCCTTGTTTTCTTAGAGACAAAACTCTTGTTGGAGTTACATAAAGTCAATCTTCATTTTTCTGCCACATTTTGGTCTTGGATGATTACAGCAGTCCCTGCAATGTACGGCCCCCGGCGTGAGCGGACACCTGACATGTACGGACACATTTGCTCGGCACGGAGTGTTTTCCTTCTATATTTTCCCCCCCTTAAACGGACACCTGCAAAACGTGGACACGGACACTCATTTTCGGTCCCAACAGCAGGTCATACCTCCAATGTACGGACAGACCATCGTCACATTTTCACCACAACAAAATCGATAACAGAGCAGTCCGGCTCTTGGTGCAAAGATCACAGCCGCAATGGCGTGACGACAGTCACTGGTAACTTGAGTGCACCTGTACCCATCAGGAGGGGGGTAGTTTTGGTCAGGAGTGGAGTACATGCGAAGATGCCAACATGAAACTGCACTGTGCTCTTTATTCTTGTCTGTTGGACGTAAACAACAGAAACCACAGTCGATGAAGGTCCTGAGCGAAAGAGAGTGAAAAACCGGCCACAGTTCTCAGCATCGTGTGTCTGTGTGTAACCTCTTTCATTGACAAGATACTCAGTCTTGTTTCCCCTCAGCCTTGACCAGTGAGTCGGTTGCCTAATCTGTGAACCCTTCAGTTGTCTTGCTGTGTCAAAAGTTACGACACAGTCAACTGGTTTTGCTCTGAGTGAACAGTTGGAGCTGACCTCTCTGGCCACAGCCCAACAGTACATGGCTGGAGGGAGTGAGAGAGAGAGGGGGGGGGGGTGGAGGGGTAGCTGGCTAAACTCTGTGGGGTGTCCGGTGTTACTGCATGTCAGCAGGAAGAGCATTGGAGAGAAATAGAGAGGTGTACTCTTCCACACAATTTCCAAGCATCAGTTGTCACGGCTTGGGGTAGGCATTAGTGAGGGAGAGTGGGAGCTGTGTTATGTACAGTGTATTTCCGACTGAAGAGTGAAAAGTCACTGCCATGCCACATGATCGGCATGCAGTCAATAAAGCCAGACAAGATGAAAATAAATTACATGATTATGACATGCAGCTCTATCTATCTATTTATTCAAACTGGGTTTCAAACTTATTCTTGCAAAGCATCTGCACACGCTCCTCTGTGCTGCGTTTGTGTGGCTGCTTTCGTATGTCAGTGCATGGTGAGTGTGTTCACTGCCTTGAGGATTTATTTTATCTCTTCTTTTCAACACTTTTCATACAAATCATTTTTACAGAACGTTTAAAGAAGTATTAGGAGTTTATTGTTTAGTAGCCACAAGAAGTGATTAGCATAGACTCAATCCTGTTGTTTGTGTGTCTGTGTGAGTGTATGGGGGAGGTGTGGTCACCCCTCCCGTGACCGGACACCTGCAATGTATGGACAGTTTTGCTATGGCCCAAGGGTGTCCGTTCATGAGAGGGACTGCTGTACCAGAATGTATGAACTTAAACAAAACGCCTATCATTAACTTTGAATTATGTCAAATAATACCCCTTTTGCAACAGATTCAAGGTAAGATGACTTTAGACTAGAATTAAGACTAGTACAGTCAAAACACAGCCCTTTTGATGTCAACAGCAACACACTAATACAGGAAGATCCCCATGACTGACCATGGATAGGTAGCAGATTTTGTAGCACACTTCACAGGCACTGTCCTCTGCCAAGTCGTGCGAGCGTTTGCGAGCCACTGAGGAAGACATGCCAGGTGAGTCTTCCACCGCCAGACGTCGCTCGCACTTCAGACCTGCCGCTGACAACTGACGCCTCTCCTCTATCTCACGCATCCTGTGGAACCACAAAGTATGAATATACAGCACATGTATATATCACACTCCCAGTTGCCAAATAGCACTTTGAGGGACAGTTATCATTATTTATTTATTTATTAAGGAGATTTCTATAGCGCATAACTAAAAGCACTATGCGCACTATTCTCAAATGGACAGACTCGCCGTCCGGGAATACAACTGCCGTAACTCCATTTTTTGCTTTTTTGACATTTTTGGCATTCCATATCAGCATATCAAGGGGCATAACTTGGCAAAGTCGTAAACACTATCTCCTATAAATAAACGCCCTGTCATCAAAAAACAATTACTGTATCTCAACTCACTTCGAATCTTGTGGGAAGAAGACTGCCGTAAATTGATTTACCTCAACTGTATTTGTATTTTTCATTTTTTGCCGGATACACAACTGTCGTATGTCAACTTACGGTTGTAGCATTGCAGATTTTTACAAAATGATTGCTAGGAATGCCTCAAGTTTCTCACATACGACAATTGTTCTCCAGCTTTCTCTTCAATTTTAATACTTTTCGTAAAAATTGCGATTCACATTTTTATTTTACTTTCTTGTTCCTGTTGTTTGGCGCCACAATTGCCAAAACATCAAACCACGAAAGCTGAAGCATCAAACCACGAAAATAGGTAAGTGAAACTATACAAGATCTCTGAATAAAGCCTACAACGAATATCAAAATAAACCAATGCATATTACCAAGCATTTAAGACTATAATAACCAGTATTAATCATTATTTAGCACAACTTCGTTGTTTTGTATAATTGTATTGGTGGGGGACACCGGGGCAGGTTGAGACACGAGGCAGGCTGACTGACACGTAACATTCTGGCAGATCTTGTTGTTGTTGAGATTTTGTTTTTTTGAAAAATTAGTACACTTTAATATTACTTTTGTTCCACGAACAGTATCTGCAATGAAATATCGAGTGAAACCATCATAAGTCTCATAAATATTTTTAAGATTTGAAATCTAGTAAGGCATGCTTAGCATGGGCGTGCCCCATCTTGCCATATTTTTGTCCTTGAGTTTCAAAGCGTTGCTTTCCTTTCTGTTTTGGTCAGTGTTTGCCAACCATGGGAATCCATGTCCGAGGAAGCTTTCATCAAGGGGATTCCAGATTCGAGGGTCGGGGAAGGCAGTGTACGGCCATGGCAATGCGAGCAGTGGCACATCACTGTGTCAAGGACGTGTCTCTGTGGACCACGCAGGATCTTGATGAAATACTACATGACGGAGACAGGCTGTACTTGTCTGCAGCTGAAGCCCATGACGTCACAGTGCTTTTTCCCAGTGAAGCTATTCAAACTGTAGTGATTGAAGGACGCAAAGTAAACCTTCATGTCGACAATAATCGCAATGGAATGCTTGGCAGCAGAGATGCTTCCCTCGATGAGGGTGCAGTGACTTTACAGCAAACTGTTGAACAGATTGAACATGCTGCAGTCTTCACTGTTGGGGGTGTCTTTTCTTCTTATACCATTGGCATCATGAAAGTTCTGTCAACATTTTACGTATTTGATTCCCACAGCAGGGATAAGAAAGGAATATGTCATCCTGAAGGTCGTGCTTGTGTTACTAAGCATGAAGGATCTGAGAGTTTGATCAGCTTTATGCATGATCTGTGTCAGTCGCTCGGGATGTCCAACGAGGCTGTGTTTGAAGCTGTGAATGTGTATGCCTCTGTAGAGATGACGGAAGACACTGTTCCACTACCCCACCTTAGACAATTTGAAGATGAGGATGACATTCCCCTGATCCGTCTTAAACCAGGCAGACAAGATGAGGATGAGAATGACGTTCCAATGAGACACCTTGAACAAGGTGAGGATGAGGATAACATTCCCTTGATTAACCCAAGAAAAGGCAGACAAGACGAGGATGACAATGATGTTCCACTTAGCCACCTTAGACAAGTTGACGACGAGGATGACATTCCACTACCCCACCTTAGACAATTTGAAGATGAGGATGACATTCCCCTGATCCGTCTTAAACCAGGCAGACAAGATGAGGATGAGAATGACGTTCCAATGAGACACCTTGAACAAGGTGAGGATGAGGATAACATTCCCTTGATTAACCCAAGAAAAGGCAGACAAGACGAGGATGACAATGATGTTCCACTTAGCCACCTTAGACAAGTTGACGACGAGGATGACATTCCACTAAGTCACCTTCGGAATGTTGATCCGTGCATTGAAATGGAGCATGAATCGGATGGAGATGTCCCACTTCCAACAATTAACCAGTGTTTGACAACTGAATGTGCCGAGTCAGAGGCTTCTTCGGATCATCTAAGCGATGGCGATGATTATGTTCCTTCAAAGGAAGAATTGAAATTTCTAGATTGTTCATCATCTGAGATGAGCTGGGATGAAGACTATGGTGATGCTGTTTGGTGTAGCACAGCAGGACACCCTGCATCTTCTGAAAACCAAGAGGAATTGACAGACCCAGAGCATATAAGAAGTGAGCAAACACGTGACAGTGACGCAAGCAATACTTTAATTGGATCACCCACTGCAGGACATTCCCAAGCAACAAGTCCATTTACCGTTCCCACTCAGGACAAGCCGAGGCAATCCAGAAAAAGACTCCGACATGAGGATGATTGGAAAGAGAACAAGAGAAAACGGCTCAGGAACAGTGGAGAAAGTTATGTATCAAGAGCAGGAAAACTCAAGAGAAAAAGAGAGCTGAAATCAGGTTGTGGTGACCAATGCAGAAATAAGTGCAAGTCAAAAGTCTCAGAGGATGAAAGGATCCAAATTTTTCACAGTTTCTGGAAATTGGGTTGTCTCACACAACAGAGGCAGTACTTGTGTAAAACAGTCAAGAAACGTGAGAAAAAAAGTACACACACAAAGTCATCTTCAAGGAGAGGTTCCACTTATGAATACCACCTGCACATCCATGGAAAGATAGTTAAAGTTTGCAAGAAGATGTTTCTTGATACTCTGGATATATCAGACACGGTTGTTGCCACATCACTGAAGAATATTAACTCTCTGGGAACCTGTGATGCAGAAAAGCGGGGAAAGCAAAGCCAAAGAGGCAACTCAAAGGACAGTGAGAAGGATGAGATTAGAAAGCACATCAACAGCTTTGCGAGAGTGGAGAGTCACTATGCAAGGAAAGATTCAACACGAGAATACCTGGAAAGTTCCCTCAGTCTGCTGAAGATGTATGAGCTCTACGTTCAAAAGCGGGAAAAGGAAGGATGCAAAGCTCCCGCTAGTGAAACCACCTACAGATATGTTTTTAATCGTGAATTCAACATCAGCTTCCATAAACGAATGAAAGACCGATGTGATATCTGTGCCGCCTATGAGAACGGATATTACGATCACACAGAAGAGGGCGAGTACAAAAAGCATAACCAGATGAAAGAAGATAGCAGAAAATTCAAAGATGAAGTAAAAGCGAGATTAAAGGATGATCCAAGTCTTGCAGCGGCAGTGTTTGATCTTGAAGAAGTTCTGCCGACCCCTTCAAGTGTTGAGTCATGCCTGTATTACAAGAGAAAACTGAATACCTACAACTTGACAGTGTATGATTACAGAAACGGACAAGGATATTGCAATGTCTGGGCAGAAACTGCATCGAGCAGGGGATCGAATGAGATTGCCAGCTGTGTTTATAGATACCTGGAACGCATCAGCAAAGAGGGGGGTGTCAAGAAAGTGGTGTTATTTTCGGACAGCTGTGGAGGGCAAAACAGGAACAAAAACTTCCTTACAATGCTCTGGTATGCCCTGACAAAGTTTCATTTTGATGAAATAGAGCACGTGTTCTTTGTATCGGGTCACTCTCAGAACGAAGGGGACAGCATGCATTCTGTCATTGAACGGATGAGCAGACACGTGGCCGTGTACACCCCGAGCCAGTGGGCACAGAATATGAGAACAGCCAAGCGACATGCACCTCTGTACATTGTTGACGAGCTGGTTCAGTCGGACTTTTTCGACTTTAAGAAAGTAGCAGAGCTGTTGAAGAATTTCCAGTTGGACACAAAGAAAGAGAAAGTTAGGTGGTTGGACGTGAAAAGATTTAAGCTATCGTCACAAGAACCAAATGTCGTAGACGTTGGTTATGACTACACAGGCGATTACTGCCAGCTCAATTTGGTGCGAAAACTGAGAGCTGTCCATAGCATCCCAGATCCTGCTGACATTGTCTTGGAAAACGTTTCAAAAGCCCCATTACCGATTACCAAAGAGAAGTACAATGATCTGGTCAATCTCTGTGAAAGGTACATCATCCCAAAGGCACATCACCACTACTTCAGATCGTTGCCCCATGATGCCTAATTGGCTTTACTGTGGTCAGCATTCAAACAGTGAAAAAGGCGTTCATGTTCAAGTGAGCAGTATCACATAGAGTTTCGTGGTGGGTGTGAACTTCTTTTCTTCTTTTACACCCAGCACATTTCAGGTGTTCAGAACGTGAGCATGAACAGTCAGGCCAACAGCTCCTAAAGAATGACAACAATTTAAAGAGACCAATGCACATAAGCAATACTAACGACGTTTTATTTTGACTACAGAATGTCGCAAGTTCAGGCTGAATGACTATGGTTATAAACTGTTCAATAGGCATGAGTTTGGTTATGTTCGAACATTAATACGTACTTGAACTACCTGTTCCACAGACAGGAACCCAGCTTTGTTTTTCTCAGATCAGTGTTCATGAAAGATAGCACAAACGAATCATTACCTATTTTAATTTTGTTGCAAATTTAGAGTTAATGGAGTTAATAGTCATGGTATGACCTTTTTTTTAAACCAACTGTTTTATAGACATGAATAAAGTTGAACTTTTGCTGTTACAAGTAAACGTTCTGAACGTAATTGGACAAATTGCTCGCTCTCTCTCTCGCTCTCTCTCTCTCTCTCTCTCTCTCTCTCTCTCTCTCTCTCTCTCTCTCTCTCTCTCTCTCTCTCTCTCTCTCTCTCACACACACACACACACACACACACACACACACACACACACACACACACAAACAGACACACAGCCAAATTTAAACAAATACATTACTAAATCACGGTTTTTTCTCTCAATAAAACGGCAAACATCAAGCATTATAGTTAATACATCTACAACTTGCCATGACAGCTATCATACTACTTAAATCTGCAATGTAAATACCGTAACTTTGAAATCCTTTCAAAGAGATCTCTCTCAATCTGTATACAACTGCCGTAAATCGAGTTACCTCAGTTACATTTGCGCCAATTTCTCATCACTCTCATCGTAACTTGACTTACGGCAGTATTGTTTCCGACTTTCTGTCAAAAAATCAGCATAGTGTTAAAATAACAGTTAAGGACTTAATTTTTCAAAGAGAAATTATAATAGGCAAACGAACCAGATCACAACAATGTTCTGTGTGAAACAACGACGAATTTTGGGTAATGGTGACCAAGATAAATAGTTTTTTTCGTCTCCTGAAAAATGTGGTTTTTAGACATACGGCAGTTGTATTCCCGGACGGCGGACTGACAGAAACAATCAGACCACAAAAAATGTAAAATCAATATTCATTAACAAGAAAGGGTTATTCAAGGAACATCCAATTAAAAACACAGTACAAGTGTTTAACCCCTGAGAATATTTCCACTAGAGTAAGGGAATAGCCGAACTGAGGAAATAACTCTGTCAGGTTTTTAGGGTTGTGAAAGAGTGAATACTCTTGCTTTTGAGTCAAGCTGGGGTTTTTTTTTTCTTCTTCTGCGTTCGTGGGCTGAAACTCCCACGTACACTTGTGTTTTTTACACGAGTGGAATTTTACGTGTATGACCGTTTTTTACCCCGCCATTTAGGCAGCCATACGCCGTTTTCGGAGGAAGCATGCTGGGTATTTTCGTGTTTCTATAACCCACCGAACTCTGACATGGATTACAGGATCTTTTTCGTGCGCACTTGGTCTTGTGCTTGCGTGTACACACGTGGGGTGTTCGGACACAGAGGAGAGTCTGCACACAAAGTTGACTCTGAGAAATAAATCTCTCACCGAACGTGGGGACGAACTCACGCTGACAGCGGCCAACTGGATACAAATCCAGCGCGCTACCGACTGAGCTACATCCCCGCCCAGTCAAGCTGTTTCACACTTGCTCCTTGTCCAGGTGTTTCAGACACACCCCTCACTTGTGACTGGTCTATAATGTCACGCTGGAAAGTTTGACTCACTAAAAGCAAGAGCATTCACTCTTTCACAACCCCTACAAACCTGACAGAGTTATTTCAGAACATCGTCTACAGTATTGAAAACCAGGTACTGAATAAATGACTTGTAGGATAATGACTGACTTACACAATGGACTGCAGAAGAGGTAGTGCGGCAGTAAGAGTGTCAATGTCAGTCGACTCCTGACACACACCAGGGTGTTTAACTCATTCGCTGCGCGTCTAAATTTCCCCTGTGTTCCCTGCCAGCGCGCGATTTAGAGCCATTTTGAAAAAATTATTAAAAATCAACAACACAAGATAACCTTACATACCTTTATGTTTTTGCAAAGTTTGGAACTTACTCTTTTAGAAAATATATGAAACATTTGAAAGTACATACCTTTTGTTGTCTTCATATCCAGGCAAAATATCCAATTTGAAGCAAAACAAAAAAACTTTCTACGTCATGGGTTCATCATACACAATGTCATGATCGACACTTGCATTGGCCGAATCATCACCCAAATGATCGTCCACTGGCACAAACTCGTCACCAGAATCTAAAATATCATCTCCACTATCATCATCACTGAGGTCAAGATCAGAACCGTACTGAATAACAAGTTCTAGCACTCTTTTCAAGTTACTACGTCTCAGCAGAACGATCCGCCATCTTGGAAAAGTCAAAACACGTGGGTCGCACACCGTCAACAAAATTTAATTAATCCCAACAATTGAAGGGAAGGAACTGTTTACAGTGAATGGTACCACTGTAGACAGATAGAAGTTCATTGCAGGGGTTGTTTCCCTTGGTCAGCAGGACCGTTTACACCGTTAAAAATTCGTGATATCCGTCGGAACTCAAGTACCGGCACGCAGCCAACGCTAAACACAGGTGTCGGAATTCCAGTTCCGACACGCAGCGAATGAGATAATGGCTTGTGGGATAATGATTGACTGACACAATGGACTGCAGCAGAGGCAGAGAGGCAGTGAGTGAGAGTGTCGATGTCAGTCTAGTCCTGACACACATCATGGTGTTAATGACTTGTAGGAAAATGATCGACTTACACAATGGACTGCAGCAGAGGTAGTGCGGCAGTGAGCGTGTCGATGTCATTAGAGTCCTGACACAGGCCACACACTAGGGTGTCCACAGAGAACAGCTCTTTCTCTCGGCTCACGCATAGTGCCTGAAAAAACACGGGTAAAAATAATGTTTTTTATGGTTCTTCCCATCATTCCAAACTCATCCTTCCTCTCATTTCTCATCTTAATGCTCAAACGATTCCTTCCTGTAGACTTGAAGTTCATTTCCAGTGTTGTTCTCAGGCCTGAGTCATCGGTAACTGATGCATACTTTTTTTTTATCTGAAACATTGGTCTCATGCCTTGTGGTCCAATAGTTTTGACATTTCGGAAGGTTGATTTTTGTGTGTGTAGCCAGCACATTTCTACCTGTACATATTTTTAAGCAAGGTCCAACCTGACTTACTGTCCTCTGAGTTTGGGAACAACACTGCATTTATTGGAATAGTGGTTGCACTGCCATCCAGCATGGAAGAAACATGTCAGTGTTATCATCTAGGACGGACTTTCAAAACTGTGTTTAGAAAGTTCCACAGCAAGCACTTGCCGTCTGTTAACTAAAGCATTTACCTCCTTCTTTTCTCAATAAAGGGAAGATCTTCAGATAACAATCTGAGACGTTAGAAGCAGAAAATATTCATTCCTCAATGAAAGTATTCTTTCCTGTAAAAACACAACAAAATCATTGCACCGAGACTCAAGCTCTTACCTTGGCAGCTTCCATGCTAGACGAGAGCCACTCAGTGGTTGCGTAATGCACAGACTCTGACACATTGTAGCCACAACACACTGTGGCCGTGTGCACATCTGGAAACACCACCACGAACTGACGCGGCTGTTGAACACAACGTGTTACTCGCACACCTTTGGCCTTCAGGTGGTCTGGGTTCACCTGTAAATAGCAAAACATACATCTAATTACATCTGCACATTTTAAACAATGTGAAGTAAAAATAAAAGTGAGACAGTAAGAGTGAAATATTAGCATAAATGATGACAACAAAATGAAGGAGTCAGAATCATGGCTCTCGAAATCAACAACAGGTTGGTCAAAGGGAGGTAATCCGAAACAAAAGCAGTATTTGTCAGTTCTGGGAGACTAGAAAAGCTGTATGTAATGTAAGAGCAAAATCAAAGTATACAATGAATGGCAACCACTTACCATGGCAGTGTCTTCACTCAGCCAAAGTGGATCGTTGTGGATAAGAGTGGGACACAGCTCTCTCATGGCCTCGTGGAACTTTTCTGCATCACTCTTTGGGATGCAGTACCTAGCACAAGGTTAAACACTACAATATAGATATTACAAAAGTTAGATAAAAGGAATTGTAACATTTCTGCATATTTAAAAGCACACTCTCTAACCACATTGTCTATTTCAATGATCACATAAAATTCAATTGCCACAACAGTAAAATGACTGCGTCCACATGAGGTCATTGTACTGATCAGAATTGACAAATTGACAATGTCCGGTAGCTCGCTCGGAAGACATTTTGAAACATCCTTCACACAAGACACCAACAAATTGATCATGAGATAACAGGAGTGAGTTCAAGATGCTGAGAAATGTTTTGGAACAAGGTACCAGATGGTGTTGGCTGCGTGCGAAACAAACAAGAGTGAGAGAAATGAGACAAGGTACCAGATGGTGTTGGCGCCGGAGTGCAGGTACTGTACATAGGGCAGGCGATGGGGGTCGGTTGACCAGCACGAGGCAGAGAACAGCATGCCCACATGCAGCGTGGGGATTGTTGTACCTGAAAGTCAGTGGATTCCAGAGCTGAATCTTTTGAGGACTTCAAAATCCAAAGAATCCAAATTTAATTTAATTTTAATTTTTGAATCCAGGTTTGAATTCCAATGCAAGATCAGCCTAAAACTTTCGTGCATGTGCCGACCACAAAGAAGAAAAACCCTTTCATGACCTTCAAAATTCTGAGACAATATGGACTTAAAAAAGAGGGAGTTTCAAAGTGGAGGTAAATTTACAGAGGTTATGAAGAGAACAAGTGAGAAAGGAGGGTCTTAAAAAGAAGTCTTAAACTGAGGGGTCTAAAAGGGGAGTCCCACTGTACATGTAACTCAAGTGTACTTCAATCCAGAAGGGGCAGGGATGTAGCTCAGTCGGTAGCGCGCTGGATTTGTATCCAGTTGGCCGCTGTCAGCGTGAGTTCGTCCCCACGTTCGGCGAGAGATTTATTTCTCAGTCAACTTTGTGTGCAGACTCTCCTCGGTGTCCGAACACCCCCGTGTGTACACGCAAGCACAAGACCAAGTGCGCACGAAAAAGATCCTGTAATCTATGTCAGAGTTCGGTGGGTTATAGAAACACGAAAATACCCAGCATGCTTCCTCCAAAAACGGCGTATGGCTGCCTAAATGGCGGGGTAAAAAACGGACATACACGTAAAATTCCACTCGTGCAAAAAAAACATGAGTGTACGTGGGAGTTTCAGCCCACGAATGCAGAAGAAGAAGAAGAATCCAGAAGACAGTGGAACCCCCGACATCAAACAATCTGAGAAAATCCGGTCTGGAAGTAAATTTACAGCGACTATAAGCAGAACTTCTTGCTTCCTTCCTCTTATTCCCACTCGTGTTCAACCCCTTTCACATACTGACTCAATAACATGAAGGTTTTGAAATTAAAATGACACAAAAAGCGTGCTGTAAACATTTGTTGTCAAAACAATTAAAAGTTCACACGTTAATTACTTTCTCCTCCAAATTATGATGATACAAATATGACAACAAAGTCAACCCAGAAAGTATATGTATGACATCATTTTTGTCCATACCTGAGACAGGTCCCAGACACTTGAGGATACATTTCTTGTTGTCTGGCAGGTTGTTCAGGTTCCAGCTGTGTCTGTAAATAAACCAATTTTTGATAAGAAACAATAACTAAAAAAAGCAAAATGAAGAAAGAATCAATGGAAAACATCAACCAAGTAGCATGCGGACATACAAACTCTTCAACCTTACATCAAGTTTCAGTGCTGAGATACAGACATTTGTCAACATAACACTTTGCCCATTACTGAAATCATAGCTGCAGAGTAAGGATGTTACCCAGACGTGCCAACCCTTGTAAAGCCTAAGTGTAACAACATTTTTAGCGTAGCAAATGGAGTTGAAGTGTAGCAGTGTCTAAAATTTAATTGCACATACACATCTGTTTTTTCACACAAGAATATACATTTTCAAAAACTTTATTTAGAAAGCATAAACATTTAAATGCTTATAAGACAGTGTTTGCAGAGCTACAGACCGCTACATGGAGTGGGAAGTAGAAATGAGTGCCAGGACTCACAAGAAAGAAGGAACTATTGCATGTTTGTGATTATTCGTTTTAGCATGGCAATTTTTACCTTGGTGTAACAGAGTAGCAATTTTTGTTACAACGTAGTATGCTACACTGAAATCATTACGGTTGGCAGCTCTGCTTACCTGTAGTAGGGACTCTCACGTCGCATGGGGAATGCAGTGGACTGTGTCCTGGTGTTGACGTGAGCACACTGCACAGACACGTGGCTCTTGCAATCCTGCACAATCTTCCACAACGTTGTCTGTAACACACACATGGTCACAAGTTATCCTTGGAAAAGATACACACAATATTCCTGTAACTATCTAATGACAGTAATGTTGTCACTATAAACCATTTGTTGACCAGTTCAATCTTATTCTAATTAATTTAATAATGATAATAATAATAATGCACAATATCTAAGCGCATGTATCCAGGTTTTAAACCCTGCTCAAATCTGGCATGTTTCTTGTACGTTAAATCAGAACTGATGCCTCCCTGGCAGAACAGGTGGTAACAAAGAACAGAAAGAGGGAAAACCTTTTGTACTCAAATACAAAACAATCATAAACTGTTCAGTTCAGTGACATCCTGCTTGCTGCCGCACGGGCAGAGAAAATGTTACCTTCACTGCGCTGGCAGCAAAACCCCTCACGCGGAGGTTTTCAGACACAGATTGTCCCGGAGGTGTGTTCTAATTTGGTTCATTTCTTCTAAAACCAAACTTGCACAGAAACTCAACCTTAGTCTCATCTAGGCCATGATCCGGTATGAACCACCAGCATTAAGCAGGGGTCACCACAGATGCTCTACCTTAGTCTCATCTAGGCCATGATCCGGTATGAACCACCAGCATTAAGCAGGGGTCACCACAGATGCTCTACCTTAGTCTCATCTAGGCCATGATCCGGTATGAACCACCAGCATTAAGCAGGGGTCACCACAGATGCTCTACCTTAGTCTCATCTAGGCCATGATCCGGTATGAACCACCAGCATTAAGCAGGGGTCACCACAGATGCTCTACCTTAGTCTCATCTAAGCCATGATCCGGTATGAACCACCAGCATTAAGCAGGGGTCACCACAGATGCTCTACCTTAGTCTCATCTAGCCCATGATCCGGTATGAACCACCAGCATTAAGCAGGGGTCACCACAGATGCTCTACCTTAGTCTCATCTAGGCCATGATCCGGTATGAACCACCAGCATTAAGCAGGGGTCACCACAGATGCTCTACCTTAGTTTCATCTAGCCCATGATCCGGTAAGAACCACCAGCATTAAGCAGGGGTCACCACAGATGCTCTACCTTAGTCTCATCTAGCCCATGATCCGGTATGAACCACCAGCATTAAGCAGGGGTCACCACAGATGCTCTACCTGGAGGGTCCCTGGACCCCTAATTAAAAATTTTAGGGGGTCCTCAGCGGAACTTTAGAGGGTCCCAAGACCAGGAGGACTTTTAGAAGTTCTGTGAGACCTTCATGCACCTAAGCCGTATTTATCATATCAGTTAAATCCACTCTGTAAATTTGCATCAGTACGGATACGGCAGACAATGTTCTTGTCTTCAAAATCCAGGCAAGTGTATTTTCATGTCCTTCCTGTATGAAAACTAGCAGACAATTACAGTCTGAGAATCAGTACCAACAGTTACGCAAGATAACTCCAATTAAGGGTGTCCCAGGACCAGCTCTTTTCAGGCTTAGTGCATCACAGTCCCCCTTCAAGAAGTACTGGTACATTTTCGGCTTCTAGTGTGTACAGTACACAGGGGCGCACAGTCTATGGAGCCCACATTTAGCATATTCACTGAACAGAGGAGCAGAGCTCTACCGCTGCAGGATGTCAAAATGTACTGAATACCACCTAAGCCTGTATCAATCTTGACAAAATAAGTGCACGTACAGCAGAAAGAAACAATGAACAAAGCCTGGTACTCTCACCTCCACCATTTCTGGCGTGGGGTCCTCCCTGAACCACATGGACTGCACGTTGCGAGAGATGCGGCTGAACGTTCCCAGCGTCATTGACTTGCCCTGTCAAATAGGATGGAATAAAGTCAAATGCTAAGTTCTACAAACAGCATACAATTCACTAATGCATGTTAACCAACCAGCAAAATGTTTGTTTTATATCTTACAGCAACATCCGTCCATCTGTGCTAGCACCATAACAGACACACAGCTGCTCACATAGAAATCAAGAGACAGGTTAAAGTGTAACTAAACAGACATTTTGAAGTGTCAGCTTTACTGAATTGCTTTATGTTTTGTCCAAGTATAGACCTGTAGAAGCGATACTGGACGATTTTTCCAACGTTTACTGTGTTTTCTGATTTACTACGATTTTTTAAAAGTGTTGAACCCATTTCAGATTTACCTGCTTATCTGTTCTTGATTTGATACTTCCAAAGAACAAGTGGTACTTTGAGTTCCGGTTTTATGTTTTAACCAATCAGAATTTGGTTCCTAAATAAAATCGTCTGCTGCCTGTCCCAGCAGAGTCGGCAACAAGCACTGCTTGCCACATGTGTGATGTTACCAACAGAAATAGCCATAAATTGGGCAAGGTACAATGTAAATGAATTGGATCTAACTAATGTGCTTGTACTGCATCTCTGGCCTTTGAATTCACTCCAAATGTACTGGCTCAGCGTGAGAGGCAACATCCTGTCGAAGTCGTAAGCACGAGGCTGACTGGGAGATTATTATTCGAAGAGCATGCTGAAACGGATTGTAAGTACAATATTTTACATGTTCTCGACATTTCTGTTGATCTTTCCTTAACTTTAATTGTTTCCTTGATACCCTAGGGCTTGTATTTTCAGTTGTGATACTAAGCACGTATCTTTACCACAGTATCTGATCACTTCACACTTGAATTTTGGAATGATGAAGTGGAATTGTTTCTGGATCTAATTTATTCCTTGTTCCCCCCCTCTCGATTCTTTTTTCGCCACATATACATGTATTGTCGTGTAAGGGGGTAGATGCGTGTACTGGCTTATTTTTTTTTTTACTTCGGTCAGATACAGATGATTGGAGAAAAAAACTTGTCAAGGATTTCAGAATTTAATACTATAGATCTGTTCGAAGTTTTTACGGGATGGGTCCTGTTACAATACAGACTGAATGTGCGCAAGATGAACTTTTGATTAAACATACACACACAAATGAATCTCTTGATTTTGTTATACGGCGAATGTCCAGTTTCCACCACCACGTCTGTGAGTATGTTTTTATGTGCGCGCGTGTGTGTTTGTCTGTGCCTCAGACTTATTAATCAAAGATGATGTTGCACATTGCAGATCTATGCGACAGGAGCAAGTGGACAAGACAGCTACATTTGTCTGAGCGAAGATCCAACGGTAAGCTCTTTTAGCCGAAGACAGCGAGCCTGGGTGCATGCATGCAAGCTTCTATCATGTTCGTGTAAGTGCTGCAGGGCTATTAGACGACATTTCATTATTCTTGATTTGGAGATCCATGCAGGGTATTAGAAAGTGCAGAATATACACGTTTGAACAAATACGATGTGTGTTTGCTCTGAAAAAATGAAAAAAACGCAACAAACAAACATTGTATTTGTTTAAAGTATCACAAATATTTATTACCTGTATCTGCATGTTTTGATAATGATGAAGGGTAAATTACTTTGACGTGTGCTTTTTTTTTTAACCACACTGATAACGAATGATAGAAACACAGACACACTTAATAACATATCCACAAAAATTGTAACAATAAATGTAAGCTGAACAATGCCTGCAACACATTTCAGGCCTCAGAAGGAAGTAATTATGAGATTCAGACAGAGAGAGAAAGCCCAACACGAAACCAGTTGTGACATTTTTTATTTCATTATGTAATATTAAAAACACGACAACAACGTATTTCCTGTACTTAGTTTCGTGCAATTATGGATTGCAAAGTATGTCTAATTGAGTGGCATAAAGAGGCACAGTTGCATGAAAAACCAACTCGGATCTTGACTAGGATCAGGATTTTACATGGACACAACCTAGAATTTAACATCCTGGGGGGAGGGGGGTACTGCGCCTTTCACATCAAGATGTAAAGATCTATTTTAAATAATACTTATTAGAAGGGAACAAAATCAAAATCAAACAAACTACAACAATCGTTCTGAGGGGAGAGAATTACCTCTTCCGAAGAAATTACCTCCCTTGCTTTTCTTGTCGTGACTTATGTAGAGTAAAGTGAATAGAAAGTGAATCAGTCAGTAACAAAAAAAACCACAACATTTCTTAAGATCAATGAGGAGTCTTGAAGTATTTGTCAATGTTAATCTTGTATGCATAACAAACAATATATTACGGATTGATAATTAAAGAAAATCGTCTCTTCTACAGGGTTGACCCCCCTAAAAAGGACACCCACAACCATGCAAATTACTTCTGCATCTGTTGAACCAATTATTTTATATATAGTATTCATTAACTTCAGTTTATGTTCTGCCTTTCCAGTAAGTGGCAATTTTGTAAATTGAATGGTCTGACTTTTGTGCAATTTTAATTTTTTTCTCCAAATTCGGGGGTCGACTAAACAGAACGAGTTTTGACATTGAGCGGTAGCCATTTTTACCTAATTTAAACCCTTCAGGCTTTTACCTTTTTGATTATTTTGAATGTCTGAGTATGTAAAAACATCCCCTTCAACCCCCAGGCTATCGATAACCTGAAGAAAGCATGCAGTTACAGCTAGGTTCAGGGCAATCCTCAGACACGAAAGCGTTGGTGTCATTGGTGATGCAAAAGTTAGATAATTTAACCTACAAATTTGCCACTTTGTGAACTGCACATGCATAAAATCAAGTTTAAGTATGCTGAATATGAAGTTATCCAGTCAATTGGTGTAGAAGTTATAGCATTTCTGTCAGTTAACAGTATTTAAAATCTCTAAAGTAAAATCTGACATATTCGAAAGTTTTGCATAAACACCCAGACAATTTTTACGATATTCTCCTAAGCTTCTCCACTTCTCAGCCCTGTCTTGGAAATGAATTCGAATAAGGCAGTCAAAATAACTTAGTTTGGAGCACCCATCAATCAGAATAAGCATTAACTTTTGACACAGGAAATATCTTCTACCGAAAGCTCTCCTGGTTTTATTCTACATTTTTCCTGCATAATGGTAACAAATTTAATGATAAATCTAAACAACGAAGTGACTGTGGTAAGATGAACAAAGTTACAAAACAAAGGATTACTGTAAATGGTTTACGAATCGAAATCTAAACAAGTTTTAATAAGTAAAATGATAAAAAAAAAAATTTAAAAAAAAGCTAACGTCCTCGCATTTGTCCAGAATTATTCCATGTTTAACATGGGAACAGAGGGATAATTGGTCTAAAGATTTTGGACTATCTGTATGCAATGCCCGCTATAGGTGAAAGACTTTTGTGGAAGCCATGGAAGAATGCATCGCTGTTGTGCTGGTTCAGCTTGAGGTCCTGTCCTAGCAAATATCCTGCACACACAAAAACACGACTTTTTAAGCCACTTATGTTGTATTCCGTGACATAGCTTTGTTAAAACCGTGTGCCTGATAATAATGACAGATTTTGTTGATATACCTTTTTTTTTTTTTTAAGACACCCCATATAATATTGTTTGACAATCTCTTTCAACATAGTTTACGAATCACCAATGTGTATACAAACGCAAATAACCCACAGGTCAATAAATTACTTTCCAGAGAGAGAGAGAGAAAGAGAGAGAGAGAGAGAGAGAGAGAGAGAGAGAGAGAGAGAGAGAGAGAGAGAGAGAGATTAAAACTAGAAAATGTATGCTATATAAAACAAGAATAATCACTGTCAAATCTTTGCTTGTACCTGCATGGTGTTTACTGCGCTATATATACACAACCTGTTTTATTTCATTTATTATTTTTTTTTTCTTTGGGGGGGGGGGGGGGGGGGGGGATGTTTTGTGATGAGGGTTTTTTCAAAGCCTTTACTGCTTTAGTCATTGAATCCACCCGACTTCGATTTATTGTTCAGTGATGGGTAATTGTGTGACCAACTATGTAAGTTAGTGATTGTTCTGGCTTCATACAATGACATTGCATTAATGTTATAAGTGTATGTGTGTGTGTTTCAGGCAAAAGCTGATATTACAGTCCTAGTTGTATGCAGTACCTCTGCTTCTTCGTTCAGGAATCAAAGTATACAATCTAAACCGATTATTTTGTTCAATAATGTTCAGCTTACCATCCCGAAGAAGGCAGTAACGTGCCGAGATATTGATTATAGATATTAACGTACCTAACCTGGTTACTGGTGTGTTTTCTTTTTATTTCAATAATGTAAATGTGTGACAACTTGCAGGGTACTTGATGTTCAGAGCAATTTTTCTGGCAAAACACCTTTTATGGATCAAAGAAAACTTTTGTCGTGGTGCACAAGTCAATCAATTTGGTTGATAAATAATTTGTGCTGCATTTTCCCTGGTTCCAAAACGTAGTATGTATTACCACATGTCCTTACCTGTCATTGGCATCACATGATTGTCTGCAAGCAGTCTTTTGTGTAAATACGTCATTTAACACTTGCACTTATAGTAGGGCTGATGGGGTCTATGTCGACCAAAAGAGTGGGATTCTCTGTAGGTCGAGTTCCTGTAGGTGGATTCCCTGTATACCTAAGACTTTAAAATTGGCAATCTAGTATACAGGGAATCCCACAGGGTGCAGTTTTTCAATAAAACTTGCAAACCATACTCGAATTTCTAAGAAATATAAAAAAAAGATCGAAAAACATCAAATTCTAACGATGTCGCTAAGCATCACGTGACTTTCATTGATATTAGCAAAACGCTACAGGAACTACACCCTGTGGTATTCCCTGTATACAAGATTGCCAATTTTAAAGTCTTAGGTATACAGAGAATCCACCTACAGGAACTCGACCTACAGTGAATCCCATTCTTTTGGTCGACATAGACCCCATCAGCTATAGTAGGTGGCTGTGGAACGGTAGACATGCAACGACAACGAACAACAAAAGACAAAGTGTGGAGTACACTCATTTTTCTTAACATACGCTAAGTTTCTTTGAGAATGCTCCAAGTGAAAATCAGGGGTTCCTAGGCCTGATATCACAATTAAACAGCTTCTTCTCAGAATCAGGAGGGAAAAAACGAGATGTCGTGACAAGAACAGACAGCAGCAGCAGCAACAACAACATTGCTAAATCGTCGCTTTAACAAATTTTCATGTTTAGCATCGCAGACAAAGCACGGCTACTGATCCGACCAAAGCCACACTTCATGCACGATGGGCACATTGTTATGGCCAGCTTGTTAACGTGAGCATTGTGTATGTTTTACATAGAATTGAATGTGTTTGTCGTTGTGTCTGTCATCTATCCTAGTCGTTTGATTTAGAATAAAGCAAACTTATTACAATGACGATTTTCTTCGGTTTTTGATGAAGGATTGGCATCAAGACTTTTCCTATTTTCCAACTCTGCCACCATACACTGACCGTTCAGGTCTGCATGTCGACCACATGGTGTGTGATCAGATTTTTCGGACATGTTCACAATGCTTACATGACCACCAAATGGAAAATCAGTTGGTATTTGTTATGTTTTTGTGTAAGCACAATCTTCATACAAGTAAACAGAAACAGTTTTGTTGCAAACAGAGCCTTCATAAGAAAAAATGCTTCCAAGTCAAAATACATACCCCTTTTTCGTATTGCGTAAAATATACCCATACATTCTGGACATCATATTTTTATTTGTTTTCACAACAATGAAACCAAACTTTGGCATATGTTTTAGCAATATATTCACAATAAAACCTATGAGTTTGAAGGCTGCATCTTGTTTTGTTTATTTTTGAGAATTTTTTTGCAAACCCATACAAATGGCCAGTTTCTGGGGAGAGACTGGGGAGATAATGGCCAGTATAGAAAGAGTTAATAAGTAAACTAATGTCAGAAGTAGGTATTTACCTTGTTTGCCTTCGCGTTCTTGATAGCCCGCTGCAGCATTTGTATCACTTCCCTTGACATTCAAAACGCCAATGTATTTCTGAAAGGAAAATAAAGATATTGACCGAAACATCACACAAGTGGTATATCATGCTAGGTTTTGTTTACAGTGCCTGTTCTACGACCACTTCTGATTGTAATTTAAATAAAGAAAAACTGTATCCATTTATTACTTCTCTATTTGTGTGTGTTTGTGTGTGTGCAGGGGCGGATCACATCATTTTTAAGGGGGAGTTTCCAAATTTCTTTTAGGGACAATTTGACGACGCGAAGCGTTTAGTTGAAGACGCAAAGCGTTCAACCTTCTTTGGGGGGGGGGGGGGGGTGGGGGGTCCGACAAATGTTGATAAAAACAAGGAAAATGGATCAATCTGAGCCAAGAAACATCCCCTAATACACCTTCCAAAAAAGTAAATGTATTAAGAAGAAAAATTTGAATCACAACAAGGACAATTGATCGATCTGGCGCAACCTGAGCAAACTAATTAGCCAACTTCTTTCCAAAATCGTCACTTAGAATACAAAGGCCGGCTCCTAAGTGGTCCGAAAACCCCGGAACCCCCCTCCGGATCCGCCCAGTGTGTGTGTGTGTGTGTGTGTGACCGATGACCTTCTCAAAATTCTAATCGTTGCATTTGCATGGTAAGAAAGTTTTAATACTGGATATGCCCATGAAAAAATATCATTTCTTGTTCATGTCATTGTGTGTGTGTGGCCAGGACCGTGACTTCTGCTTGCCTCGACGTCTTCAGAAAAGACACAAAATGCCAGCAGGCGTATGTTCTTGGAGCACTCAGTATGCCGTCATCTGCAAACAAATAAATACAAATTATTCAATTGTGTAAATAAAGAACAATCATTTTAATATTACAACAAAAAATTCATATAACTGTAGTCTTCGCCAGAGACATCCACTACACTATCTTTAAATAAAACTGCCGTAAAAAATTGAAATACTGTAAAACTTACCCCGACTCAGATCTATTTGGGATTATTCAAGTTTCAACCATGAAACGATGCCGGTTTGGACAGATCTGCTAGTTTGCCGCTGAAACTGAAATCAAAGGCGATCTTCAGAACTATTTCTAATCTTGTATTTGTGATTAATATAAAATACTGATCTTCCCAATAGAAGCTGATGTGTATACACATGACCAGGACAAGGTATTTTGTTACAGGGCATTTACGCAGACGTCGCAGTTCAAAATATCGTTTTAGATCTGATTTTGTACAGCAGCCTGTGTGATTCAGAATCGTCTGCCCTTTTTCGGTTTAACATTTTATGGACGATTCCTATGAGACTGCTCAATCATAACTGATGACAAATTCAGAAACAGATGATGGTTTCAAGTAGGCTACAGTAATGATTCGTTAAAAATGTCAAGCCACTCGTCGATCATTCACACTCAAAGAACCCAAGCCAAATCTGCTCTGGTTCCGAGCAGCTTTTTCCAACTTAGACCCTAATTGTTACGCATCTGCCGCGAAAAGATAGACCACAAACAAGCGGCACTGTACCATGCTTTCGTTTATGTTGCTAAACAGATTAAATGTGCATTGTAAATGTGCTTACAGCAAAGAAATGCATCCTTACTTACCACAAAAATACTGGTACCACATTCATCGCACTTGTGTCTTCTTACCAAAACCTATCGATATGTTTGTTTACGATATATTGGTAATTACTAACCGTTAACTATTTTTCAAAAATCTGAAATGACTTTTAAAAATCAAAGAAAGATTCGCTAAAACTGTTGACTTCAGAAAATAAGCAATATTTTTCTGAACCATGAAATAAAAATCAAAAACTCCGTTTGATCTTTTATTTTGGTAGATTGATGACAACAGCCGGAACTGAAAGTACCAGAACCAAAAATTAAGGGCATTAATCAGGTAAACTAGGAAGATTGTCGTTCCTGGCGCGCACTTCACATGTCCGTCAAACAGTGTCCGAGTGAGAGAAAAATTTTTTTTTTTCGCAGTTCGACAGTATATGAGGCCCTTCTTCATATCAAAGTGTAAAGGTTGCTGTACGATGTTTTTCCTTTTTGCTTGTTTAGTTACACTTTAAACCGTACAAAAAAATACCGTGGTATCAGGACTGTAAGGCCACCCCAATAAGGGGACACCTCCCGGGGCGGGGATGTAGCTCAGTCGGTAGCGCGCTGGATTTGTATCCAGTTGGCCGCTGTCAGCGTGAGTTCGTCCCCACGTTCGGCGAGAGATTTATTTCTCAGAGTCAACTTTGTGTGCAGACTCTCCTCGGTGTCCGAACACCCCCGTGGGTACACGCAAGCACAAGACCAAGTGCGCACGAAAAAGATCCTGTAATCCATGTCAGAGTTCGGTGGGTTATAGAAACACGAAAATACCCAGCATGCTTCCTCCGAAAGCGGCGTATGGCTGCCTAAATGGCGGGGTAAAAACGGTCATGCACGTAAAAGCCGTGGGAGTTTCAGCCCATGAACGAACAAACAAACAAACAAACAAGGGGACACCTCCCGATAACTGACACTTCAAGCTATCCCTCTGACTGAAGTAATCCTCTCCTAGAAAGACATCTGCAATGTAGGGACACCATCACCTGGTCCCAAGGGTGTCCTCTCGGCACAGGTACCACGTTACATAATAACACATCCTTTAGCAGCAAAGACCATGTCAGTAAATACCTTGAAAATGGCATCCCCCTCAGCGCTACTCAGCTCGTAGTGCGTGTGGACGTCTTTCTGTGCCTGCTCTCTCTCCGTCTCGCTCAGCCATACAGATACCTACACCCAGAAAAGCTCCTTTCTTACCTTGAAAATGGCATCCTCCTCAGCGCTACTCAGCTCGTAGTGCGTGTGGACGTCTTTCTGTGCCTGCTCTCTCTCTCTCTGTCTCACTCAGCCATACAGATACCTACACCCAGAAACGCTCCTTTCTTACCTTGAAAATGGCATCCTCCTCAGCGCTACTCAGCTCGTAGTGCGTGTGGACGTCTTTCTGTGCCTGCTCTCTCTCCGTCTCGCTCAGCATGGCGTAGGGTAGCACAAACTTGCAGTACACGTCGTACAGGCGTGTCACTCGGTCATGTGCCTGGAACACGCACAAACAAAACACTTTCACATGTCAAGCTATCTGTCAAGCTATTCTCTCTGTCTCGCTCAGTATGGCGTAGGGCAGCACAAACTTGCAGTACACGTCGTACAGGCGTGTCACTCGGTCATGTGCCTGGAACACGCACAAACAAAACACTTTCACATGTCAAGCTATCTGTCAAGCTATTCTCTCTGTCTCGCTCAGTATGGCGTAGGGCAGCACAAACTTGCAGTACACGTCGTACAGGCGTGTCACTCGGTCATGTGCCTGAAGGCAGAACCATACTTTACCACAGTGGAACCCCCTTTTTAAAACACACACCCCCCCCCCCTCCCAGTTATTGAGGCTTTCTGTTCATAACCTATGTCAAGTTACCTCCATTTTCAAACTCCCTTTATGTGCAGACTCAGAGACAGTATCCATGTCCCACCCCAAGTCACCAAGTGGCTCGAAAAAGACCTCAGTCATTCTGCCATACGTGACGGTGGCTGATTACACCTAGACACACATACACCTCTGTATCTCATCTGAAGTCGGGGTAGCACCCTGGAACATGCCCCTAATGGTTTCACTGTGATGGCGTAAAACAACATTAACATCAGCAATACTTGAACTAGCAATAAATGCGCATTTTCCTGTCTTAAGTTAAGGGGGGACAGGGTAGGCAAGCACTTTTTTTTTTTATTTTGGAAACAGCTTGCTGCTTGTTTGATTTTTGCAAGCAGAATAACCTAATTAAGGGAAACCATTTTAAATTTTGAGTGAAAAGCAATTTGTGGGGGTTTTATTCACCAAAATGTGAGAAAAACGTTATAAAATGTGCTTTTTTTAAAATGTTGCAGTTTGTGAACCAGTGCATGTTTTGATCCAATTTTTCTTCTTTGCAGCAATATGTGTGTGTTTAATAATTCTGTGTATCGAAAAGCATTTCTAAGCAATATATTATTTTAATTTAGCATTTTCAGTTACCGGTTCAGTTCTGATAAGAAAAATACATGAAATCCTAACTGTCAGACTCATAAAAACCCAACCAATGCACTGAACTCTTATTCCATACACAGAACTGATGCTGTACAACTCATAAACAACATATACAAAAACTGAACAAATCCATCAAGCCTTTCAAAAGTTGCAACATTTTAATTGTAGCGTTTTGTCTGAAAATTACATTCAGAGAAAACAGCATTTTAAAGATTTGAACCAGTACATAAAAAAACCAGTAGCACAGTGCACCCTGAATTCATATGTTTTTATCAGAATGACCACTTTACTATGTAGGGAAAAGGATTTGACAATCAAATTATCAGGATTTTTTTATATACATCATATGAAAACAACCATCTTTGTTTGTACCGATATGAAAACATGAATCAGAACCAAACTGTCAGACTCATAAAAACCCAACCAATGCACTTAACTCTTATTCCATACACAAAACTGACGCTTTACAAATCATAAACAACATAAACAAAAATGAAACAAATCCATCAAGCCATTCAAAAGTTGCAACATTTTAATTACAGATGTTTGTCTGAAAATTACATTCAGAGAAAACAGCATTTGAAAGATTCCAACCAGTACCTCAAACTAGTAGCACAGTGCAGCCTGAATTGATATGTTTTTATAAGAATAACCACTTTACTATGATGGGGAAATGATTTGACGATCAAATTATCCAGACTTTTAAAAAAAAATCATTTGAAAACTCATCTATGTTAGTGCAGATATGAATCAAAACGAAACTGTCGGACTCATAAAAACACAAGGAATCCACTGTATTCTTATTCCATGCACAGAAATGGTGCTTCACAAATCATAAACAACATATACAAAATTGGAACAAATCCATCTTGCCATTCAAAAGTTACAACATTTTAATTACCACATTTTGTCTCAAATTACATGTAGAGAAAACAGCATGTAAAAGAGTCTCACTAGTACCCCGGTAAACTAGTACCACAGTAGAGCTTGAATTAATGGGGTGGTTTTTTTTAACCAGAATAACACTTTAACTATGAAGGGGAAATGATTTGATAATCAAATTATCAGATTTTTTTTATTTAAAAAAAAATTATATGAAAACATTAAAAAAGTCAATTATCTGTGTTTGTGCTGATATGAAAATATTGATCAGAACCAAACTGTCAGACTCATAAAAACCCAACGGATGCACTGATTTCTTATTCCATTGCATAGAAATGATGCTTCACAAATCATCAACAACATTACATAATTATATATATACACAAATGGAACAAAGCTATCAAGCCATTCAAAAGTTGCAACATTTTAATTACAGTATTTCTGTGCTCAATCCTAACACTGCAGCAAATTTCTGTAAAGCTGAATGTCCCTTTCCATGTACCAACATGGTCATACGCGGATTATTTAAAATGCAACTTTACCACCCGAAGCGTTGCAAACACCGGGAGAAGAGTAAACAACTGCAGACTTGAATGGACACTCATATGCACTCCAGATGCAGGGCCTGTGCAAATCCTTGGGCTGATGCATCACCTTCTTTCATAATCAGACTGCTATCAGACAAGCATTCAGTACAGGATATAGACCTTTCAGCGATAGATTGAGCTGATCAATGTTGACAAAAGCCGAACACATGTCAGCGGAGTGACGTTGCACAGTACCAGTATCCATATCTGCTTGTGATGGGTCAGAAGATGGCAAAGTATCTGTATCTTCTTATGGTTGGTCAGAAGATGGCAAAGCTGATGTTTCTGCTGTGGAAGAGGGTAGTTCCGGTTTAGCAAACTTTTCCATCAGGTCAATCTTTCTCCTCGCTGCCACCACAGGAGGACTGGCTCTCCCCTTGCTCCAACCTAATAAATACACAAACACTGATTTAATATTTGATACAACTGTCCATGGTTTTTGTTTGTAATAAGCTGCAAAATTTAAGACTCAATATAAACGTCAACAAGTGCTTGTACTTTATTTTGCAAATGACCATGTTACATGGGGTGTACCTCAACTTTTTGGCTAGGCCGGTAAATCAGAAATCCCAATCAGCCCCCAACCACTGAACCAGGCGGGTTTTCTTACAACCACCTCAGCGGCTCGTACCCACATATGTCGGTTGACGAACACACACACACACACACACACACACAAAAGACATTCATTAATTGGCCCCTATCACAAAATTTACATGTCAAGTTTACTATGGGATTTGAGTAACCACACAATCACATACACACAGGAACTAATACTGAAACTAGCTGAATTATTTTCTTTCTTTCTTTTCATATTTTTCTTTTAAAATTAATTTTTCATCACACTTGCTATGTATTTGCTTGTTTCTTGTCTGTTGTCTATTTTGTGTGTGTGTGTGTGTGTGTTCTGTGTGTGTGTATACATTTTCAGATTTCCTAAACCTAGCACTGTTTGCAGGTGATTGTAAGGCTTCTTTTTAAGCCTACTGTCTATATGATACTTACCGAGACAGTACTATTCTTGCACATTATCTATTATAGGCCGAAAAAATTGGACAAAACGCTGCGTGGGTACAATTATCTCCCATAACCATGCGCCACCGTGGATCCCAAGCACTGTCTGAGTGCTTCCCCCTTACAGGATGTAGGTGGCGCGTCCTCTTTCTTTATGAGCTGCAGACCCTCAAAAAGCCCATAACATATCAAGAGGGGAGGCGGGAGGGAAACTCTAATAGTACTGTCTCGGTAAGTATCATATAGACAGTAGGCTTAAAAAGAAGCCTTACAGTCAATATAACACTTACCTCGACAGTACTATTCTTGCACAGAATACCAGAGTGGTGTGAGGGTGATATGTAGAGTATTAAACTCCTTAATCAAAATCACTTAAATCCAAGGATTAAGATACCCAGGCAATTTTCGAACAGTACTACCGTAAAAGAAAATATACCCAAGAAAAATACCTTAGACTGACGTGACCATGCTGGCAACCACTGCTTTGGCAATGCCATACGACTGGTCAAGCCTGAGACTGGAAAAGTCTCGCATATAGTGGTTAATAAACGTGGCTGGAGTCTTCCAGAACGCGACCGCCATTATGCTTTGGAGCGAGGCACCCCGCACGTGCGCCAACGAGGAGCCGATAGCCCGAATCTCGTGTGCCCTGATGTCAGGGACCACATCCACTTGAGCATGAACATAAGCCTGTTTGATAAGCAAGGTCAGCCAACGAGCTAAAGTTTGTCTAGAAATATCCGATTGGTACTTCGGATTAAGCGAGACAAACAGTGACCGCTTAGAAGACCGAAAGCTACGTGTTCTATCCAGGTACACTCTAAGGGCACGTACTGGGCAGAGGAAGCGATCAGGGTCATCATGTTCAAGAGTGGGAGCCAAGGCTTGAATGACTACTGGTTTGGACAACTCCGAGGCATTCTGATTCTTGGCTCGAAAGTCTGGTAGGAAAGCCAACGTCACCTGATGTGTGGTGAACTCAATGTCAAATTCCAGGCCACTCAAAGCTTGAATACCACTGAGTCTACGGCAAGTGGCTAAAGCGATGAGGAACACAGTCTTAAAAGTCAGGAACTTGATACTAATGCCTGCCAGGGGTTCAAACTCCTTGCTACGCAGGAGTTTGAGAACCAGGAAGACATCCCACTTGGGAAATGAAACCCGAGGTTTAGACACCGCTGCATTGCTAATACCCGAAAGGACATTAGCAATGAGGGAGGAACTGATCAAGTGTTCAGGTCTGCGACCAGTAGCAGCCGCAATCGTGGAAGTGATGGCAGATTTGTATCCAAGAAGAGTCTTAGAAGAAAGACTCTTCTTTTGATACACTTCCACCAGGAAGTTGGCCAAGTCCTGTGTTGAGGGATAAAGCGGCTTTATCCCCTTGGACAAGGCGAAGGAGGCCCAAGCTCTCCAGCATAAGTCATAGAGCTGATTAGTTGATCGCCTCTTAGCGTTCAAGGAAAACTCTACTGAACTCTTGTGCAATCCTAGTGCAAGCAGTTTGGAGCGCACAAGAGCCATGCGGTCAAGCACAGACTCTCTGGACGTGGATGAGGGAGGCCTGATCGAGGCTGGAGCAGACTTCCCCCGTCCAGATTCAGAGGTAGAGGGTCTACGTGGGTGAGACCGCGAAGATCTGGAAACCACGGAGCTGTTGGCCAGTAAGGCGCGACCAAAATCAGTCTTGGCCGTTCCTGCAGATACTTTGCCAGTACCCTCGGAATCAGAGATGTCGGGGGATAGGCGTAAGCATCGAGGAGCCTCCACGAGAGAGTGAATGCGTCCACGTGGAACGCATTCGTGTCTCGAAAGGGGCTGACGTACCTGGGAAGCCGAGCGCTGAATCGAGTTGCGAACAGATCGATCAGAGGACGGTCCCACCTTGCCCACAGACGCCGTAGAACGTTGTGAGCGATGGTCCATTCTGTGGGGAGAACCTGATCGCCCCGACTGAGAATGTCGGCCAGGGCGTTCAGTTTCCCCGGAACGAATTGGACTGACATCCGGACCTGATTGGTCTGGCACCAGAGCAGAATCTCCTCCGCTAACAGGGAGAGGGACCGAGAATTGGTGCCCCCCTGGTGGCGAAGGTAAGCTAGGCATGTGGTGTTGTCCCCGTGGACCAACACATCCTGATCCCGAATCAGGAGGCGAAACTCCAGCAGAGCCCGACGAACCGCCTCCAACTCTAGAAAGTTGATGTGTAGGAGGGACTCCTCCTGGGTCCAGACCCCCTGGGCCTCGTGCAGGTCCAGGTGGGCCCCCCAACCCCGCGTAGAAGCGTCGGTGTACAGGAAGAGAGACGGCCGTCTCGGTTGGATAGGCACCGCAGAGTTGAGCCAGATCGGGTCCAGCCATTGGACTACAGCCTCGTGAAACCAAGGCCCGATCTGGACCAACTCGGTGTAATCGAGAGGCCTGGAAGTCCGATCTGCTACTGCCCGTTGCAGGGGACGTTTGTGTAGCCTTGCAAGGGGCAGCAGCAGAGCGACAGACTCCATGGAACCCAACAGTTCCGCCAGCCGTCTGTGAGGAACAGCGCGGCAAGCCTGAATGGAGAGGATCTTTCGCCTCAGGGAGAGGATTCTGTCCGGGGAGGGAGACACAGTGTAAAGCACTGTGTCGAACGCCATCCCCAAGTAGCAAAACTGCTGGGCTGGCACGAGGTCCGACTTGTGCCACTGTATCTGGAACCCCAAAGCATGGGTCCGTTCCAGGACCTGCCGGGTGTGTTGGAGGCATTGATCGCGAGACTGGGCCAGGGTGAGCCAATCGTCCAAATATTGACGCAGACGCACACCCTGAGCTCTGACCAACGCCGCCAGCTCCTTGACCACCTTTGTAAAAATCAGCGGGGCCAAGGACAGGCCGAATGGGAGGGCCCGAAACTCGAACACTGTGCCCTCCCAAACAAACCGGAGCAGATGTCGGTACCCCGGGGCCACCAGGATGTGGAAGTAAGCATCCTGGAGGTCCACAGACGTGGCCCAATCGTTTGGCCGGATGGCCAACCGGACCGACGAAGGGGTTTCCATCTTGAACTTGCACCTGCGAAGGTACAAGTTCAAGGTGGAGAGGTCCAACACCGGCCTGAACCTGCCGTCCTTTTTGGGGACGGTGAACAGGCGGGAGTAGAACCCCGGAGAAGGCTGAGAAAGGGGGTAGACAGCCTTCTTCTCGACCAACGAGTTCACCTCGTCTTGAAGAGCCTGCCATCTGGCAGGGTCTCGAGGAGGGGGGAACGTCAAAGGTAGAGCGGACAATGGAGGTTGTGACGACAGCGGTAGAGAAAACCCCGACCCCACCACCCTCAAGATAAACTGGTTGGAGACCAGTCTGCCCCACATGTCGCGGGCCCGAAAAAGGGAACCGACGGACGAAAGAGGGGCAACTTGAGGGGGCGTCAACGTAGGGCCGGGACTCACTGAAAATTCTGCTGGCGGGCAGGCGCAGGCTTGCGACCACCCCCCTGGTGGTGCTGCTTACCCTTACCTGTCTGAGCACCCTTCTTCTTGCGCTTGGGAGCACGAGAAGCCGGGGCCGCAGGGGGGAACGCGACAGGAGCCTGAGAGGAGGAAGAAGGAGGCAGTGAAACTGGCTTCTTCTTCTTCTTCTTCTGAGGCTGGGAGCTGGAGGTGACTGTAGCACTTCTCTTACTCCCCGCCGACGTCGCCGAAGCAGCGAGGCCAACCATCAGAGAATCAGTGTTCCTCTGGCGTGTGGACTCCACCACAGAACGGACAGTGCCCGGATGAAAAAGGGAAGAAGGCTGAGGAAACGTGTTCCTCAGACTCTTCCTCATATCCGGAGGCACTAAAGAAGTAGCCAGAAAATGATCACGGAACAGGGCCAACAAGTGGACCCGTGTTCCAATGGCCAATTCTGCCGCAGTCGTCACGCACGATCGCACGGCATGCAAAGCCCGATCCACTCGAACCGTGTCAAGGACCCGAGTGGAATCGGACTCTGCCCGATCGGGAGGGTCCAACAGTGTGGACAGCGTGCTCATCCATGTCAAGGCCTGTGATTGGGCCTCGACAATGGAAGAAACGGTGGCCTCAAGATTGTGGAACGAAGCAGAGCTCAGTTCCACCTTCTTGACCGAAGGCACCTCCCCAACGAACACATCACCGTCAGCCCCACCCTGAACACTCGAAGTCTGGAAAGGGAGAGTTCGAGAGTCAAAGGGAAAAGGGAGGGACGAAACAGATTGGACACGAGGAAACAGTGGAGGTGCGCCTCCCGAAGGAAAGCACGGCACTGAATCCGCGTCCTCCCGAGGAACATAGGTCGCGTTCGCACGTGAATCTGTACTCCTCAGGCGATGTGCTGCCGCTTCCACCGTGGCACTAAGACTAGGGTGGAACGCGAATTGCTGGCGGCCGGATCGTTCATAAAACGAGCCGCCGGCAGACGCGGCGTGTGCCTCCCGCGCCCGGGCCGAAGCGGACTCCAAGGACGAGAGGGCGTCGGAGGGAAGGACGTCCTGAAACTGTTCAAACGTCCTTCTAGCTGTGCGAGGGAGAGCCTCCTGCCTCTCGTCCTCAGACTCCACGTCCTGTGTGTCAACCGAAGGGTTGGGAACACTAGACGACAGACGCTTAAGAGAGGCATCCGTGGCGTCAAGACGCCGCGTGATGTCTGTCATGTACTGTTGGAAAGTACGAAGCATAGCTTCGGAAGTTCCATCAGAAACCGGCAAGGGTAGGGGATCAGTGTTAACCTCAGGGCGACCCTGATCCTCCTCCCCATCGTCCTCTGACTCACTCTCCTCTTCACTTCCCGACAACTCCTCAACAGCAGGAGTGTAGGAAGCTTGAGGGGGAGGAGCCGAAAGTGATGAAGTAGGCTGTGACGAAACGCCCACTGAAGCAAGAGGCCGCGAAGACCCCTGCCCCAAAGACGAAACGTCTCCAGCAGCCGAAGGGAGAGAACAACAAAAACCCTGCGACTGTTGGGTCAGTCCAGCCAACGAACCCCCGCCATTTATAGACTGAACAGGGACCCATCGGGTCTGATCAGAAAAGAAATGGTCCGGTCCGGTCGGGGGTGCCGATCCGGTCCGGTCGGGTGGTCCGGTGTTCCGGTGGTCCGGTCCGGTGTTCCGGTGGTCCGGTCCGGTCCGGTGGTCCGGTCCGGTCCCGTACCATCCGGAGGTCCCGTTCGGCACAGAACCATCCGTACCCACAAAAGTGTTCGGGTGGTTCGGTCCGGACGTGGAAACACCGTACCATCCGGACCCGTAGGTCCGGTGGTCCGGTGTGTTCCGGTTCGGTGCCAGACCACCCGGACCAACAGAGGTGGTCGGGTGGTCCGGTCCCGACCGGACCACTGGTCCCGTACCGTACCATCCGGACCCGTAGGTCCGGTGGTCCGGTGTGTTCCGGTTCGGTGCCAGACCACCCGGACCAACAGAGGTGGTCGGGTGGTCCGGTCCCGACCGGACCACTGGTCCCGTACCGTACCATTCGGACCCGTAGGTCCGGGGGTCCGGCAAGGGCCAGAGGTACTGTCCCGCACCGGACCCTAAGGTCCGGTACGGTCCCGTACCATGGGTCCCGTCCGGACCAAACCCGGAGGTCAAGTCCAGTCGGGACCCGTGGGTCCGGTTCGATCCCGACCCGTAAGCCTGGACCGTTCCGGACCCTTGGTCCGGACCATCCGTCACCCGAACACCAGACGCTAAGGAATGGCGTGGGGTCAAGACGGTCCGGTCGGAGGTGTCGGTCTGAGCAACAGAAACAATGTTCCCGTCGCCCTGACCATTCGACAGAAGTACCACGTTCTGTCGAACACCTCCACGTCCAGTAACTAGTCGGCCGGAGCGTTTCATAGAGGGACAGCCACCAGTCACACGGACGTCAGAGGGAACCGTAGTAGCAGTGGTCGTAGGCACGATGCCTGAAACCCCTGCCCCCACAGGACCGCCCTGAACGGGGTCAATTCGCATCCCAACCCCAGCGGGGAGGGAATTCATAGACCCCGTCATCTCCTCCGATCTCCCCCCCCATGAGTCCGAGACTACTGTCGAAACAGCAGTAGACGACCCAGCGAGGGAGTTCAGAGGAGGACCCGTGTCCCTCCTGGCTTCCACAGCGGTGGAAACCGAGGAGGGCACAGGAGAGGCACCGGAAAAGAAAGAAGTCGAAACCTGAGTCTCTCCCGTAGCCCCTAGATCAGATTCACCAACCCCCAAAGAGGGTTGGGAATCGACCCGCCCCCGGATTCGAGCCAGGGAGGAGAAGGAAACCTTCCCCCCAGGCTTGAAACCGGGAGGAGCTGAAGCCTGAGACTGAGGGCCGGACAACGGCGTCGAAGGGGGGGAAGCGTGTTCCACGGAAGGAGAAGGAGAAAGACGCTTTTTCTTTCCCCTCGACCTTCCCCGAACCTTCGACGGCGCAGCCCCGCCCGAAGTCCCAGGTTCAAGCCCAGCCTGTTTGAGCAAGCTCGCATTGAGCTTGCTCAAACAGGCTTTCTCCGCCCTCCCTCGCCGCAAACGCAAAGCGTTTGGGGAGGGAGAGTCGGAGCGCCGAAAGGTCCCCCTGTCCGTGCGCAAAACATGACGCTGTGCGCCCGGAGAAGGTTTGCCCCCGGCAGAACCAGAGCCCAAAACAAGACGAGACATCCTACCTCGCCCTGTACGTACCCTTAAAAAATCGAGAATTAACAAAATTCAAAGAAAATTAGGTCAATACTCAAGTGAATGAGGCGAAACGAGAAGCAGACGACCGGTCACCACGAAGTAGGACGGTAGGCACGCCGAGTCCGCCACACAACAACGGAGGCACAAGTTGGAAGAAAAACAACGTAGCCTCAAGCCAGAAGTGGAATAACACACAAAAATCCAACAGGTGGTAATCCACACAGAAAAGAAGACTCTAGAATCCAAAATAATCCGGGAGCGCAGCAGAAACACAGCCTACTGTCACGCGCGAAAAAAGAAAGAGGACGCGCCACCTACATCCTGTAAGGGGGAAGCACTCAGACAGTGCTTGGGATCCACGGTGGCGCATGGTTATGGGAGATAATTGTACCCACGCAGCGTTTTGTCCAATTTTTTCGGCCTATAATAGATAATGTGCAAGAATAGTACTGTCGAGGTAAGTGTTATATTGACCTTTATGCTTTTGATTCATGAGTTGCATCCCCAGTCCTTTAGTTTAACTCTTTTTTTTTTCTTTGGTGAAGTAAACTGGATCTATTTTTTTTATTCCTTAGTTAATGGAAAAGATTTGACAACAATATTGCTGTCAATGATAGGTTGGTCAGCCATGTTATGGAGTGGTATAGCCCGGTTTTTAGGCCAGATGTTATGGCCCCTTATTGGCCTATTTCTAGACAATCATAAAGGTCTCTACACCACTCTATAAGTTTAGTATTTGTTTACAGGCTTGAATGTAATCTGAATAGTTGTCCGCTACAGTAGCTTTCAAGGCACAAGCGCACACGCACTCACACACGCAAAAACCTGGTGTTAAATGGATCTTGACACTGCCAAGACTAATTATTATTAGTTTACAAAGCTTTTTACATCACAAAATCATTTCCGGGCTTCGACCAGTACTCTAGGTCGACAACACCGCAAGAAACTCTACAGTCCAAGACGCAGACACCTTTTGGCTCAAACAAAGCAGCTTAACAGGTAAGACGAATAGGTATTCTACTGTACGTTACCCTACTGCCATCTTTCGGCTTTCAAGATGTTGGTATGGCTGTAAGTCCTTCAGACGACTGACAAGGGTGCACCAGTCCTCACGACACCGCAACCATTGCTTGACGTAGTCCTTGATCCTTCCAGTTCGTCTCGGCGGCTAACTGTAGAACCCTGCCAGCTCTCCATGCCATGGTCATGTCCACAAGCCGCAGTTGACTGGTTCAGTTCAGCCTCCGGCGATGAAAACCCCCCAGTTGGAACACTGTAAAGTTTATAGTCCATAAATCAACTTGTCTTTAGTTTCTTTCACTCGCACAATAAAAATACTCACTCGTCCAACATATTAAGCTGCATGAGCCAATATAATTATTTACACGTTAATTCCTGTTTTCTAAAGCCAAGAAAACGTTACGTAAAACCCTCACATGTTTAAGCAGTGTAGCACAATAGCTTAGGCCTACACAATAACATTAAACACAGAAACAGTCACTCTTCTCACATACGACAGCATGACATGAAAATATAACCGGTTTCAAACATACCTCAAAAGAGTGTAAAGCCAACATTTAGTACAGTCGCCGGCCTGGCATGAATATGAAAATGGAAGATATCACGTAAGCTGATAGGGAAAGTTCGTCAGTCTTCATCCTTCTTCAGTCAGATACCTAAAACAGGAGCCCGTCTGCTAAAGTGTTACGAAAAACATGAGTCGAGCTTGGCTCCTTGACGGCGACTGATTTTACAAAGTCGTTCTTGCTATGACATTGCCAGTGAGCTGTCGCCTGCATTACTTGCACGTGAAAAACCTTGTCAGTTACACAAAGGTTCAACTGCGGTCAACGCGACGGTATGCAGCCTATAGCCCTTTCCAATGTCTGACCATCGCTATAGTCTATTCTATTTACAACAATACACATTAGGCCAAAAATACGAGTAAACCGCTTCGTAACATCACCCCCTTTCCTCAAAAGAAAATGAATTGTTGAAAAAACGATGAAATTTTCTGAATCTCGATCAGAGATTATCCAAAAAGTCAAAAGAATTATATACAGGGGTCATGTCCAGAAGCTGTGTACAAAAAATATCATGAATGAAACTCGAGTAATACCTTGGCCTTGCAAGAATATACCAGTCAACACATCAAATCAAAAATCAAATCAAATCTGAAAATGTTACTGGACAAACAGGACAAACAAAACAATCATTCACACCCGTGTAAACGCACGTGCCTTGAGATAGAAAACAATACTGCTAAAGGGTCAAACAAACAAACACTATTGGGCGCCATTTGTTATGGAGTGGTATAGCCCGGTTTTTAGGCCAGATGTTATGGCCCCTTATTGGCCTGTTTCTAGACAATCATAAATGCCTCTACACCACTCTATAAGTTTAGTATTTGTTTGCAGGCTTGAATGTAATCTGAATAGTTGTCCGCTACAGTAGCTTTCAAGGCACAAGCGCACACGCACTCACACACGCAAAAACCTGGTGTTAAATGGATCTTGACACTGCCAAGACTAATTATTATTAGTTTACAAAGCTTTTTACATCACAAAATCATTTCCGGGCTTCGACCAGTACTCTAGGTCGACAACACCGCAAGAAACTCTACAGTCCAAGACGCAGACACCTTTTGGCTCAAACAAAGCAGCTTAACAGGTAAGACGAATAGGTATTCTACTGTACGTTACCCTACTGCCATCTTTCGGCTTTCAAGATGTTGGTATGGCTGTAAGTCCTTCAGACGACTGACAAGGGTGCACCAGTCCTCACGACACCGCAACCATTGCTTGACGTAGTCCTTGATCCTTCCAGTTCGTCTCGGCGGCTAACTGTAGAACCCTGCCAGCTCTCCATGCCATGGTCATGTCCACAAGCCGCAGTTGACTGGTTCAGTTCAGCCTCCGGCGATGAAAACCCCCCAGTTGGAACACTGTAAAGTTTATAGTCCATAAATCAACTTGTCTTTAGTTTCTTTCACTCGCACAATAAAAATACTCACTCGTCCAACATATTAAGCTGCATGAGCCAATATAATTATTTACACGTTAATTCCTGTTTTCTAAAGCCAAGAAAACGTTACGTAAAACCCTCACATGTTTAAGCAGTGTAGCACAATAGCTTAGGCCTACACAATAACATTAAACACAGAAACAGTCACTCTTCTCACATACGACAGCATGACATGAAAATATAACCGGTTTCAAACATACCTCAAAAGAGTGTAAAGCCAACATTTAGTACAGTCGCCGGCCTGGCATGAATATGAAAATGGAAGATATCACGTAGCTGATAGGGAAAGTTCGTCAGTCTTCATCCTTCTTCAGTCAGATACCTAAAACAGGAGCCCGTCTGCTAAAGTGTTACGAAAAACATGAGTCGAGCTTGGCTCCTTGACGGCGACTGATTTTACAAAGTCGTTCTTGCTATGACATTGCCAGTGAGCTGTCGCCTGCATTACTTGCACGTGAAAAACCTTGTCAGTTACACAAAGGTTCAACTGCGGTCAACGCGACGGTATGCAGCCTATAGCCCTTTCCAATGTCTGACCATCGCTATAGTCTATTCTATTTACAACAATACACATTAGGCCAAAAATACGAGTAAACCGCTTCGTAACACTGGTGTAAACCAATCCTTTAGAATTAGAGAACGCTCTCTAGTAGGGTACTTATTTTCCTACGGTCAATGACCAGAAACAGAAACTGTGTCAGTCGTACATCGCTCAGATGCTGCTTCTCAGTTTGACCCCAGACAAAGAATAATGATGACATGTTACACCATAGTAAGCTCTCAAGGACTGGCCAGCGAAGAACAATAAAATAGGGGTTGTGAAGACGAAATTATCACAGAGATGATCGAGGGAGGGAGGCAGGGGGGGGAGGGGGGTGCGGCGAGCGGCATGGTCAGTAAATTGGATCAAGAAACACGCAAAATACTTCAGACACAAACTGTTTATCATTTACCTGCAAACCCTAACACATTCTTACAACAACAACAACATAACAATGTGCAATAAATCACGTTGTCAAACAAACAAGATCGAAAAGAGAAAGAAGCAAAACCCACCTCGTCGAGTCAAGAATCTTAGAATGTCGTCTGCTTCAATACGATAATGTTGGTTCATTTCGGAGTGTTGTTACTTCCTTCTACTGTTCGCTGCTGCTGGTTCATCTTTCTCTGATATTTCTTGCCACTATGCCGAACATTTCCAATGTTAGGGTTGTTCTCCGCAGCTCAAAACTTTGAAAAATGCTGCTGAATCGGTGAAAACGTCATGGATTTGTTGACACCGGGGGACTGATAAGTTGTCTACTGCGCTTGCGCCAAATGCCTTTGACCTACATATATTTGCATATATTAATTCCGGGGTTTCGGTTGGAACGGATTCTCTCTCTTTGTGCCTATGTCAACGGAAATTCCCCAACGGTGATGACGTCATCTTGAAGAACGGAAATTTCCACACAGTTTGAACAGCGAAGGGTCATGTCATGTGCGCACATTTACCAGCACGGAGTATCCAAAGTTGACCATTTTTTCGATTTTTTTGATAAAACACAGACAAAAACAACAAAACATCGGTTTGAAAATGGTTTTATTTACATGAATACATGTCTAAAATGACAAAAGCAAATTATTGAATGCATTCCAGGATGTTCAAAGGTGTGAAAAATGCAACAACCCCAAAAAGGTGTATGAGACCAAAAATAACTCATTTTGCCTACCCGGTCTGCCCTTAACAGTGCAATTTGTCACACTAGTACCAGTATATCTAAAGGAACAAACAACTCACAGCTTTGGGGATCTTCATGGCATCCGCGACCTTGACCCACTGTTTCTTGTCCACAATGTTCTGCAGGCCACCAAGGTCACGGATCATGCGATACAGCTGGGGAAGGTCAACCTCCACTCCACCAATCTGTCAATCACACAATTAGGGCGTAAGGACATGTAATAGAAGCATAATACACTTGTAGCAGTGATAAATGTTTAATTTTGACTCATGTGGTCAATGCTCGCAAGCGAACACACACACACACACACACACACACACACAGAATGTGTACCTGTGGAGTGCTCAAAGAGTTGTGGTTGCTGGTGATGTCACTCAGGTGATGCACAATGGCTCGTGTCTGCTCCACACTGATGCCCCACCTGCACAATGACCAACACCATTAATAATTATATGATAACCAAAGGGAAGTAAGCGCTCTAAATGCAGACATGTGTAACGGAGTAAGTGAGAGTTATCCGGAACCAATCTCCTGGCACCTGAGAGAATAACAAGCATTGGTGAAAGTCGCTTGTTCATTTCATTGACCAAAGGCAAAGGCCTGAGAACAAGACTGTCAACTCACCGACTGTACAGGCGATGTAGATGCTGCACCTGAGTGGTGAGGCACCTGAGAGAATAACAAGCATTGGTGAAAGTCACTTGTTCATTTCATTGACCAAAGGCCAAGGCCTGAGAACAAGACTGTCAACTCACCGACTGTACAGGCGATGTAGATGCTGCACCTGAGTGGTGAAGCGAATCTCCTCGTTGATCTTGCTCTCCATCTTCCAGCTTTGCGGCGGGATGATGCAACACATACCGCACCACTCCGCCTTCTCTCGGATGCTGTCGATGTAGGAGATGGGGTCGGAAAACTCGTCTTCCGTCGGATAGAACGTGGGCACTTTCTCCAGGTGGGAGAGGCCTGGGTCTGGAGAGGAGGAGGAGGCGAAGCTTGGCTTCTCCGGTGTCACTTTCTTGGGTGTGACTGAAAAAAAAAAAGAAATATAGTGAAACCCCCCTGTTAAGACCCCAACATGTAGGACTCCCTTCCTTTTAAGACCCTGTTTTCACAGACTTTTTGTTGATAACTTCTCAGTTCTGTAAATTTACCAGCATTGAAGACTCCCTCCTGTTTAAGACATCATTTTCAATCAATCAATCAATATGAGGCTTATATCGCGCGTATTCCGTGGGTACAGTTCTAAGCGCAGGGACTTTTTATTTTGAAATTTTTTTTTTATGCAATTTATATCGCGCACATATTCAAGGCGCAGGGATTTATTTATGCCGTGTGAGATGGAATTTTTTTACACAATACATCACGCATTCACATCGGCCAGCAGATCGCAGCCATTTCGGCGCATATCCTGCTTTTCACGGCCTATTATTCCAAGTCACACGGGTGTTTTGGTGGACATTTTTATCTATGCCTATACAATTTTTCCAGGAAAGACCCTTTTGTCAATCGTGGGATCTTTAACGTGCACACCCCAATGTAGTGTACACGAAGGGACCTCGGTTTTTCGTCTCATCCGAAAGACTAGCACATTTTCTCAGATTTTAGGAGGTCTTAAAATGGGGGTTCCACTGTACCTACTATGTGAGGTCCCTCTGATAAAAGACGCTTCCAAGGATGTTCTGCTGTCCTTGTGGTCACCTGACTTGACAAGTATCCCTGGCCTCAATCTTGTGTGTCTTACTATGGTACACTTATTTAGAAGACTAAAAGCCGACATCAGACTACATCAAGTTAGACTACATCAAGAGCATCTTTATTTCCCATTTTCCACTGAGGCAGACCGTGGGAATGTCAGTCAGAAAAGGGTAAAGAAATCCAGTTGTATGTGTAATCATGTCCATGGTTATGAATTTGTTTGACTAGCAAAAGAAGCAAATACAACACGTTTTTCAAAAGTGTGCTAAATCGTACACACTCAAGATGTTTAACATCGCAAAATGGGAACAGAAAATGTCAGAATTCTGCTTTCAGAGGGCAAAGAACAAAGTCCATGTCAACCTACCTTTCTTAGGCTGTGGGGGTGTGGCAGGGAGCACCTTTCTGACAGTCTCTCTGGCAACAGGCTGCCTGGTGCCACCTCCCTCCCCCTCTCTCCCCGCGCCCCCTTCCTTCTTCAGGCGCTTGGTCTCCACAACGCTGGCCAGAGTATTCTGCTCCTTCTTCTCTGTGCTGCTTGTGCTCAGCGAGCGTTTCAACGGCCCTGCTCCTGTCCTCTCTCGGTCTCCTGCTCTCCTCTCCTCCACTCTGTCTCCTTGTCTTTTCTCCTCTGTCCTCTCTCTGTCTCCGAGATGTCTATCCTTCTCTCTGTCTCCTTGATGTCTGTCTTCTGGCTCTTTGGTCGTTACGCTGGAGCTTCTAGTTCTCATCTTTTCCGGCTCTTTGACCCTCCTCTTGCGTACAGCTACGGCTGCTGCGTTTCTTACGCTGGCTCGTGCCCTAGCTTCTGCCTTGGCCTTGGTGAGAGCAGACTTTGCCGCTTTCTTTTTTTGCTCCTCTTCGTATTCTTCCATGTCTGCGTAGCCTGACGCCACGAGCGAGTAGTTGGGTCGCTTGCGTCCCAGGATCTTTGCTAATGTTTTTAGACGCACGCTGCTTCTCCTCTTTGCCTTGGTTGGTAGTGGTCTGCTGGCCGCGCGGTGTGGCTTCTTTGCTTCTGTTTTCTTGCTACCCTGCCTTCTTCTTGGATCTTCTCTGCTTCTCTTTTTCAGTCTGTCTTCTCGACTTCGGACTCGCATTTGTTTCTCATCTTTCTTTGGCCTTCTCAGCATGTCTGAGCTCTGTGACTTTCTGAGTTTCTTTGACGCTCCTTCCAGAATCTTCCTGACTGGAGAGGCGTTGGAGCTGGCGTTTCTCTTGTCCTTCTTGACTCGGGTCTGGGTCCGTCCCACAGATTTGAACGCATCAGCGGGAACCCTCTGGATGAAACACAGGAAGTTAAACACAACCATCAATGAATACTGGCTTTTTCTCACTCAATACATAACAGCATGGATCAGCTCCCCTGCCAGTGTCCTTTGAAAAATTCAACTTGACAAACCTCAACACAAGCTGAACTCTTTGCTACTGCTGCTCCTGTTTTTGTCAAATTAGTTATCAGTACATTCAAATTTATTTCTGTTAAGAATCTCTTGCACAAAGACGGGTCAATTTATATTAATGCTAGTACAGAATTCAAAATGTGCATTCCTTAATGTTAACTGTAAGCTTGGAGATCCCGTTTGGACAGCTGACAACACCTACAACTTGACCCTGTCAAATAAGATCATTTGCAGTATAGCCACCTCCTGATCGTAATTGTATTCACTTTTCTTCTATCCTCAAAAAAGTGATCATAACAAGCTACCCTCTAAATCAATGACCCAACTCCAGCAAATGGTTAATGACAAGAAGTTGTCCAAAACATTCTAATTCTTCATGTTCAGTTCAGACTGACTATTCCTCTTGTTGAAAAGATCGCATAACCAATGTATAAATGTAAGATATGAACAGTATATATATATATATATCATATGACTTTGTATTTTTGCAGAATTCATACCATGAAAGCATCCAATCACAACATTTTACACAAGTACAACTTTTGTGCAGCTGTAAGTGAGCAGAGACGATGGAAGTGGGAGCATACAAAAGCCTCTATGGAGATATATGTGCAAGCTACTGGTATACATACATTAATTGAAGCTACATGAAAGCTAACATGCACACAGACAACAAAAGCATCTATGTGCACAGCATTTAACATTATTTCTAGCCAAACACATGCAATATCATGTGAATAACTCAAGGGAGGTGAGGTTTTGAAACATGGTGGGGATTACAGAGCATTTTTCTTCTTCATTTTCGTTCATGGGCTGAAACTCCCACGTTCACTTATGCGTTTGCACGAGTGGGTTTTTACATGTACGGCCGTTTTTACCCTGCTATTCAGGCAGCAATACGCCGATTTCAGGGGAACAGAGCGTTCATTTTGACTGCTTAAAGTCTTTTTCATCAACATTTCTTTGTACATTGCAAAAAAATGTTGCCTTCCTCATACACACACACACACACACACACACACACACACACACACACACACACACCACACACGCGCATGCACACACGCATACACAGAGGGAGGAAAAACAAATATCATTACAAGAAATGCATCATCAACAATTACCTTGAAGGAAAAGATACTTGACACAGAGCACAGGGCAGGAGGGAGGGGGTAGAGGCAAGACCTTGGGTCACCCACACCATGCTCACCCCCATAATGCACTGCAGAATCCATTCTGCAGTTTACATCCTCTCTTCTTCCAACTGATGTGGCCATCTTGCCAATGGAAATGGGACATTGCATTCTACTTCTTACATCAAAAGATGCTCCACTGTGGCAGGTGTGAGGTTCAGCATTGTCTCTCAAGGCCTGAAAGCCATAACCTTTGCTATGTGAAGGTGATGGTGTGTTGCCCTTCAAGCCCTCGGAGTAACTGCTGCTGTATGACGATGGAGTTGTTATTTGCCTCCGAATCTCTGAACAATCTCTTCCATGTGAGGTCAAAGCTGAGTCTCTGCTCGTGATCTGTGTGAAATCTCTGGCAGCGCTGTCAGATGGTGAAAAATAATTCTCGTTTTCCATGCCATGTCTGCTGGAGCTTGCTGGCGGTTCTTCCTCGCTCTCAATCTGCCATGCTTGTGAAGTGTCAGTAGCTGATCCGCACAGACTTTCGCAGTCAAATTCAACGTTTGAGTCTGAATCACTTCCTGATCTGTATGCTCTTTCGTCTTTGCAGTTTGAGCCTGAATGAGACCCCGATTTGTGAATGCTGCTGGCATCGTATTTCCTGCCAGAGTCTGCTCTGCCTCTATGCGTGATACCACTCGTAACAGAAGTGGCGACAGGCCTACTGCAAGTCAGACCCAGTGTGGACCTAGGGTAACTGGAGAGCTGTGGGAATGAACCTGAATCTTGTGAGTCTTTACCCACACAAGGCTGTGTGTTCAGTGATGTGAACTCAGCAGCTGAAAGATTTACTGATGAAAACTGCTGGGTACCTTCTAGACTCGGTGAACAGTCACTCTCATCTGCGGGCGACTCCTCATTCGATCTCAGCGACTCCTCTCCTGTCACAGTGTGTGACGTATCTCCCTCAGCCTGAAGACCCAAGGTCTGACCTCTATTACACTGTGAAGCAGAAACAGCAGTGTCCGCGTCAATGCGACAATGACCGCACATGCACGCTAGAATCACAGGTGGTTCAGTGTGGTGATGTGGAGAACGGCTGGAAGCGTACACAAGATGGCTGCTCAGTGTTGGGACATGGTCATGCTGACTGGGACGCCACAGTTTGACTCGGCTGCCATCACTGGGGAGATTGGCTTCAGGACCCAATGATTTCTTGTGTCTGCTGGCAAGGAGAGACGGAGGATGTGTTTGATGGTGTCCAAGGTGAAAAGCAGGCCGCCCACTCTTTCCAAACTGAAAATCACGTGGACTCCACTGCCTTCCTTGCTCTTCACGGGGAATAAAGGTCTCTTTTGGTTCTTCCATGGCACTGGTCATTCTTGGATTAAAAATAAGAGGAGGTTCTGCATCTTCACAGTCTGAAGATGAAAGAATGCACAAACCTTGGTTGTGCTGCTCGCAGTCACTGTCTGGCATTCCTCCGGTAGAGTTGCTGGTGACAAGAAATGTTAAAAACTCGAACTGAAATGGCATCTTTTTTTCCAGACTTTCTGTGTTGTCTGCTGCTTTTTGCAGTACACTGGCCCCACTGTCAGTAGTGTTGCTGTGCCCTGAATAACTGGAGGATGTGGGAGTCTTCATGTCTGCTTTTATGTGCGAAGTTCTTTTGTGAACGCGACTTCTCTTTTGCTTCAAAGATGTATGTGCGATGGTCTTGGAACGTGTTGTTTTGGTGCTTCTTTTCCTTCTTTTCCTTTCTTGTCCTGTCGTCAAGTTCCGTTTCCTGGTGTCATTGTCATCTTCACCAGAATCACCACTGTCGTCCTCCTTCATAATAAACTCAGAAAGAGATGCAGCACAGCCTCCTTCGTTTGCACTGCCATCTGAAAGTGACAATGGCGAATCTGAGGAACAAACAGATGACGCCACGTAATGAGACTCTTCTTCCTTACTGTCAGATGACGTAGAAGGCTCATCATAGCATGGAAGGCTCTCATCAACTGTGGTCTCACCATCGGTTTCCCACCCCAAGTCTGAACCGGGCTTCGTGAAACACTGTGAAGTATTCTGAGTGGTCGGTGCAACACTCTGGCGTGGGACGTCACAGGCAGTGCAAGCAACCACCTCCTTGGCTGAAAGAGCATTTTCTTCACAAAGAGCAGCGTCACACGCAAGTTTGGCAATGTAGCATAGAGACACTCTTGGGCTGAGGGACAGTTTCTCCTCTCGGTCTCCAGTTTTATTGCTGGTGTCTTCCTCCTTCTGTGGTTCGCCTGTGGGTTTGTCGTCTCCAGTTTTATTGCTGGCGTCTTCCTCCATCTGTGGTTTGCCTGTGGGTTTGTCGTCTCCAGTTTTATTGCTGGCGTCTTCCTCCATCTGTGGTTCGCCTGTGGGTTTGTTGTCTCCCGTTTTATTGCTGGTGTCTTCCTCCATCTGTGGTTCGCCTGTGGGTTTGTCGTCTCCAGTTTTATTGCTGGTGTCTTCCTCCATCTGTGGTTCGCCTGTGGGTTTGTCGTCTCCAGTTTTATTGCAGGTGTCTTTCTTCATCTGTGGTTCGCCTGTGGGTTTGTCGTCATCTTTAGAGTCAGACACTGAATCACAAAGACTTTTTCCATCATATTCAGTGGTGGTGCCATCATCAGTTTCTGGTTTGCCTGTGGGTTTGTCGTCTTCTTCAGAGTCAAACACTGAATCACAAAGACTTTTTCCATCATATTCAGTGGTGGTGCCATCATCGGTTTCTGGTTTGCCTGTGGGTTTGTCGTCTTCTTCAGAGTCAGCTGCAGTATTCGATTCTGGAAGACTTCCATCATCATATTCAATGGTGGCGTCAGAGTCATATTCGATGGTGGCAACGGAGTCACTTCCTGATTTACACTCATTTCTGTCTTCATCTTTGCTGTTTGACTTTGAGCCTTCATCAGACCATGATTTGTAAATGTTGCTGGCATCATCTTCCCTCCACGAATCTTCGTCACCACTGGGTATGTCAAATTCTGCAGAATTGTTTTCTGACTCCACCTGGTTGCTGTCATACAGGTAGGAATAAGGCTCCAAGATGCTGGGACTCTGGCTGGAAGGAGTGAGTGTTTGACTGCAAGGTTCGAACGCTACATCCCTCAACTCTGTCACAATGACATCGCAACTTGATTCAATGTAACTATTTTCAGACAGTGTCTGACAGTTATAGCGCAAGCTGGATCGAGGCTCCAAGATGCTGGGACTCTGGCTGGAAGAAGCGAGTGTTTGGCTGTAGGGTTCAAACGCTACATCACAACTTGATTCAAGAAAGAATTCTCTGTAACTATTTTGTGACAAAATCTGGCAGTTATAGCGCAAGCTGGATAGAGGCTCCAAGATGCTGGGACTATGGCTTGCAGAAGGAAGTGTTGAGCTGTAGGTTTCAGGCGCTTCTTCATGTCTGTTTGCTACAATGACAGTATCGACTTGCTTTGTGAGGCCAAGAGTGCACCCTGAACTGAGAAAATCATCACTGTTTGCACGTGACTCATGGACCTGCTTGTCGTATTCATTCATACTGGGACTGAACTTTTCAGGATTCCTAGGAGGCTCTGGGGCTGTGTCAACATTGTGAAATGTATGACTGTTTCCCTCATCTCTGGCTGCAAGTACATGTACAGCATCTCTGTTGACTTCAGTACCAGTGACTTCCCTTCCACTTCCAGGCTCAAACTGAGGTGGTGAGGGTTTACAAGAGGTTGACTGCTTTCCCGTTTCACATTTGGAGCTCTTGTCTCTGCAGTCAGTACACCTACCTTCAGCCTGCCCGTGGGTCTCCCTTTCATCAAATTTCTGCCCGCTGTTTCCTCTCTTTTGCCCTGAAGTACAAGATTTCTGGCTATGCTCCACCTGTGCTGCTAGCTCTTGAGCATTCTGAACAAGTTTAAGACGAATCTCTTCTAAGTTAAACACTTGCTCATTCTGCTGGTCACAGCAAGTCTGTTCCTTCAGGTCGTCTGCACAGCTTAAGAGTGCTGCATACACTGTTTCTACCTGCTCGCAAGAACAGGTGTCAATGTGAATGCCGGTTTGTTCCGTCAAGGGCTTGACACATCCTGTGAGCTGTTCCTCAAGTGGCTCACCCTCATTGCTGTAAAGGACTGTATTTGCCTGCTGTGAAAATGCCTGCTTCATTTGCTTGCTGCATTGGTTGCTTTGCTCATTCCAATCCCACCGTAAAGATCCTTGCTGTACCTCAGAATTTGATTCCGGTTTGTTTGTTTCACTGTTTAATGCTTCATTTGCCTGTCTTGAAGTCACTCTGGCAAAATCCTTCCGATTCTCGGCCTCCTGAGCTGCCAGTGCCACCTCTCTGTCAACGTTTCTAGATTCCTGAAGACTTATATCAGACCTCTTTTGTACAGGGTTATCATGTTTTGTTGAACCTTCTTCTTGCTGCTTTTCTGTGCAATGTGTTGATTCCTCAAGCCTGTGAGCTGGCAGGCAGTTCTCAGCAGTTTCTGATGCTTCTTTTTCTGTTGGCAGCTCATTCTGACAGTTCGCCGAGACCTGTTCTGACAGCAATCTGCTAACACTTTCAGTTGCATCATTAATGTCTTCTGACACCTTACTCTGGGTTACTGTGACTAATTCCTCCAGAACTTGCCCAGAAGATTTCATGCCATAATTTTCAGGCTTTTCCAAGGGCAGTTGTGACAGTTCCATGGTAAAATGTTCTGACTTTTCAGAGACGTCCTGAGGTTTCTTGCTCCCATTATCTTCTGACTGGTCAAGACTCTTCTCCCACAGCTTCCTCACAATCTTTTCAAGCTTCCGTCCAGATGAATCAGAAGGACCACTGAACACTTTTTTAGGCATCTTGGCTACCTGTTTTGATGACTCCTGTGCAGGCTTTTCAAATGTGTGTCTTCCACTGCTCTTGTGTTGCTTAAAACATGAACCAAAGTTGTGAAATTTCACATGATCACGAAAACACCTCAACTGTACACATTACAGAACAAACATAACAGATGGCAGCTTGGGTGAAACAGACTCACATGTCCAGTCACTCCTTGTGGAAGTCAAAGTAGCTGCTTTGAAGAGTTGCACTGATAAGAAATGTGGCTAGGCCAGTATGCACAAATAAGTATATTCTGGATGGCGGGGGGAATGCCAGTCATGTGGTCAATACATTCTAGGCTCCTAAAATATGACGATGAATGAATTAAAAAAATCAGCCCCCCCCCCCCCCCCCTTAATTTCATGTGAGCATGCATGTATCTGCATGAAATCTCAGAAGGCATTAAAGCAAATGTTGCAGGTCCGAATTTGCAGAAGCAGATACAAACATAGCAGGGATGGGCAAATCTCAACAATTTAACTCGCCAATCGGGCGAGTAACTTCTTACCCCACCAAAAATGTCACGTCGGTGGCCCAGTACCTACCACAGTTGTTATGCTATGCTAACTTCGTTTTTCTGTCCCCAGAACTAGTGTCTGTTTGGGACATGACGTGGTTATATGCTAGGATCTACAGTTGCTGCATCTGCCGTGTTTGTTACTGCATCTGCCGTGTTTGTTACTGCATCTGCCGTGTTCATATGGCTTTGAAACTCGATATTACAACAAAAAGTGTTGCATTGGACCAGAATTTTCACTGGCCAGCTGGGCGAGTTGCCAGGCGATTTCTACTAGCCCGGCGGATTTTGTACTCGCCCCTGGCGATCGGGCGGACAATTTGGCCATCCCTAAATAGAAAGAAGATACTAGGTGCAAATATATTTGTAAAGCCTCCTTGTGAGACCCCACAGGGCAACAAGAAGCAGAAAAGATACAAGAGCATAGCAAACAAGCAGCATGCACCAAGCAAGAAGAGCAAAAAGCCAACTAGCATACAAGAACATCTCTGATTTATTACAAAATAAAGCCAAAACAAATAGACACTATTATTCAAACCATCAAACAACTACAAAAAAGCCAGAACAAAATGCAAAAAGCATGCAAAGAAAAATTTAAAGCCAGTAAGAGTTCAATATTACCCAGTACCTAAAGTCATATACAGCATTCAAACTGAGTCTTCTTCAACGTTCTCGCCAAAAGACATACAGGGGATGAAAAATGACGGACAGAGTTGGAACACTGTACTAATAATATGAATTGTAATGTTATTAGATCTCTTCTCAAGTGCCTTCATCATACAATCTTGACTTTGGATGAGAGTTAATTACAAACTTATGATTTAATTGAACAAAATTCAAACTACTGCTGATGCCAGAAAGCCAAAGACATTGCCAAACGGAACATATTGTGACTGTGCAATATTGTCCTCTGAGTACTTTGTGAACCATGAAAAAAAATTCTTCATACAGGAAAGGTTAATCGGACATGTTCTCTTAGTCTGGGTAATGTCAAACTCTGGAAATGAACCACAACGCTAACACAGCAGATAACACAACTGTCATGAATATGGAGCCCAACATCAATGATACCCACAACGGTTAACAACTGTAACAGTGGAACCCCTTTTTAAGACCTTGCTTTTTTCACATTTTCTGTTCATAGCCTCTCAAATTTTACCTCCATTTTAAGACTCCCTCTTTTTTCTGATCTGCTGAAGCAGCTTTTCTCAGATTTGTTGAGACTCTTAAAAGGGGGGCTGCACTGTAAAAGAGTGAGATCATGCGAACATGCTTTTGTTTTAAAAACTAAATTACATGTATATATATATTCATGAGATCTAAATGTTATGTGTAGTCTAATGTCAGTAGAATTACAGGTTTACTTTCAGTTTACGATGACATTCAAATTTCCTTTGATGTCTTAAAATGTTCTGCTTTTGCCATTTTAAGGAGAAACACCTCAAACTGGTTTTTAGTATCATGGAGCATGTGTGTTCAAAGTACAGCTCCCCCCAAAAGAAGAAATACCTCAGACAGTAGCACTAAAAACGTTCTACAGGTAATATCGCTGTTGCTCATACTGATCTTGAAGAAAATAACAGGTCTTTTCAGTAAGCCTGAGCTGCTCAAAACTCGTCAGAACGAAAAGGCCACAGTGTCTTCAGAGTGTCTTCAGTTGCGTACAACAACATGCACTTACATTCATGCACTTCTAGCACATGCAGCTCAAAACCTTCAGTAACAAGTGTGTGAGTCTCTTCAGTTGCCTAGCACCACATTTCACTCACTTTTAGCACCTTAATTGCTGAAATAAGTAGTAACAAGACAGAACAGTGTCTTATGTTGCCTAGCACAACATTTCACTCAGTTTTTGCACATTCATTGCTAAAAATAGTAAAATCCTCAGTAACAAGACAGTCCAGTTTCTTTAGTTACTTGACTTATAGTTTCACTTACATTTAGCACATCAGGACTACTGAGATTGAACGAGAGCAGGCCAAGGAAGAATACACGACAGCTATGGTACATCTAGCACAACACACACGTCTCAAGCGTTGGACAGTCACAGCCAAGCGTTACGCACACAGAAACCCTACCTGACGCTGCCCGTGACCCCGGCCGTTCTCGCCCTTCGACCCCCTAGGGGAGGGCGCGACAGGGGATCTGTTGGGGGTTAGGCGAGGTGAGTTGCCGTTTCGCTGAAGCGCAAGCTTCCCTGAAGGAGAGAATCGCAAAAAGCTGGCAGGTAAGCATTTGATGGAGGCTGATTTTTTAGCAGGTGTGAAATTGCCAAACATAAGCCTGGCCCCAGAGGGTGAGGGGGTCTTGTCTGGGGTGTAGAGATATTTGCGGCTATGCTGGGAGGGAGGGGTGGACCCGCGGTGGACTACCTTGCGGGTCAGACCCTGTCGCAGACTGACGATGCCTCGTGCCGTGTCCGGCGTCCCAGCGCTCGCCCGGGCCGCTTTCATGCTGACCGCTGCCGCCAGCCTGGATGTCTGGGGTTCAGAGAGAACAGGGGTCAGTGTTGGCATTGCAAAGGAAAGCAACAACAAGCAACAACAACAACAACAACAACAAGAGGCGAAGCCTTCAAGGCTCATGTAAGAAATCGACAAACAGTAACACAAACTCAATCACTCCGTCACACATACACACACACACACACACAGTAAGCATAGGTGACACTGTGCAAGAAAGCGAGACACTAGATCTAGATCTGTCTGTCTGCATGTAGCCTGTAACTTACAGGGACACGACTGCCAACTAGTCTCGGCCCGCTCAAAATAACAATGACCGAGACTTTCAGTAATTCCTTCGCGTGACGTCTAACCCTCTTACGCCATAATGTGACGTCTTCAAATGTTAAAGTTTCTACCACAGACATACACACGCACACACGCACAGACAGACAAAGTTACGATCGCATAGGCTACACTTACGTGAGCCAAAAATCACCGCACTATCATGCAAAGGTCTTTGAAGTAGGCAGACAGACAAACACTTTTGAAACTTCTTCTTCTTCAGCGTTCCAGGATTGTCTGGTTACGTGTGAGCTCGTTTGCCCATTTGGGTTCCCCACACTATGCTCTGAGAGCATAGTCAGCTTCACTCCGCTTTCGTTGAGTAGGCATGCTGAGTATTTTTGTGTTTCCATAACCCACCGAACTCTGACATGGATTACAGGATCTTTTCCGTGCGCACTTGGTCTTGTGCTTGCGTGTACACACGAAGGGGGTTAAGTCACTAAGCAGGTCTGCACATAAGTTGACCTGGGAGATCGGAAAAATCTCCACTCTTAACCCACCAGGCGGCAGCGTCCGGGATTCGAACTCACGACCTCCCGATTAGGAGGCCGACGTCTTACCACCACGCTACTGCGCCCGTCGAAACACTTTTGAAACAGATAATGCACTTTTGTAATGGGTTTGTCTGTCGGTCTACATCAAAGACCTTTGGGTCGACGTACTAGTAAATGTAACGTTATGTTTTGTCAATAATAAACGTTCCAATTACCTTCCATTCTTGTTTTTTTATTCTGAATTTTGGAACGTTGGCAGTCTATCTGTTTTTGGATTTTCACACACACACACACACACACACACACACACACACACACACCAATACCGTAGACAATGGAGTTGTGAATTCCATGAGCTCCTCGTTCACATTACTACCACTGCTGGAGGATTCAGGAGTGCTTTCCCTTGTCTGGTCATTTGTCACACCCTGCTCGGACGTAACTGGAGTACGCTGGCGGCTGTTAATTTCTTCTTCCAGGGCCGACTCGTCTCGTGCAAAGTTGAAAAAGTCAAGGTTGGGAGGCAGCAGATGAGACCCTGATGATAAAAAAAAACACATAGAGTCACGCACAGAAACACACAAAAACATGGAGGATTCAATGTAGAGAATAAACCATTACTCCTTAAATCCCCTTCCCCTCACGTCTGGTTTGTTGTTACAAAAGTTTGTACCCGTTTTATACTTTTTTTCTGTTGGTTTGGTGTTGCTGCTTTCTTTGGAGGAGTGGGGGGAGGGGTGGGGGAAGTGATGTCAAACATAAATTACAAACATTGTCAGCTGGTGAACAAATGCCAAAAAGTTCTGAAGGAAAGGAGCAAGAAACAGAATGAGATGTTACAATCCAACTTACACAAATCCTGAGAAAGCAAAATGACAATGAACTGAAAAATGCTTTGCTGTTCCTGTATTATTCAAATCCTGGCTAACCATGGCACATCTGTGGTGAATTTGTGACCAGTTGTCCAGGAAAATCTCACTCACATAAAAGTGCATGAAACTCATACATGGAATCGTCACAAAGGAGGAGAAGAAAGCTCTGACAGTCTGACTAACCCCTGAGACAAAGAAAGGTGAGGAAGTCTTCTGTTTTGGGCACCCTGTCAAGGAGACTGTGTGAAGCGTTCGCTGCTTTTTTACCAGGACTGTTGTTTGGTGTCGAGGGAAGCGAACAGCCCTGAGCAAACTTCCGCTGAGCATGAACTTTTCTGAAAAAATTAGAGTACATGTAGATCTCTGTTTACCTGCAGAGCACTATAAATACACAATGAAAACATACGTTACTTCTTCTTCTCCTTCTTCTTGGCGTTCGCAGAGGTTACACGATCAGTCCAGCACTGGTAACATACGTTACAAGCCAAGCACTTTTCATGCCTTCAGTGTACCTTGCAGGTGCACCATACACAACAGCATAGATAATAAGAGTAAGACAGAAACATACAGTCAAAGAGAAAAGCAACAGAAAGAAAGAGACAAATGTAACGGAGTGTCAAACCACACGGTTATATTTGGCGCTGCGAACAAGAATGGGACTTGACATGCAGGGGCGGACCTAGTTGTGGATAAGGGGGGGGTTCCAAATTGGAGCAGGGGTCCAGGGGCCGCTCAGGCCCCGGTGGGGTCCAGGGGCAAAGCCCCGGTTGGGGGTTTGGGGGACGAAGCCCCCCTGATGCTCAAGAAATTTTATTTATTTAGGTCAATCGGAGGCCTCTCCTGGAAGATAACAAGGTATCTATTCAGTAAATATGCGTGTACAAATATGTGCACCTTCTCGTCAGTTTCAAGCATGTTGCATTTGGAAGGAAAAAAAGCAAAAGCGCTTTATTTTTTTACTAAAAAAAAAAAACGGATGGGGGGCGGGGGGGGGTCCCGGGCACCCAGGAACCCCCCCCCCCCTAGGTCCGCCCCTGACATGGTATGACCAGGAATGGCGTAAAGCCACTGGTGCATTTCCGTGCTGCTCCTATCTCGTCGAACCTCAAATGGACTTGTCGCTTAAGGGGAGGTGGGCCAGTGCACTACCTTTTTTTTAATTTTGAATGTTTTATTGTGTCTGAATGTTATTTTATGAAAGAAATGAACAAATGATGACAAAGAATAGTCACTTTTTGTATTTTCGGTTGCTGGTTTTTGTTTTACGCGACAAAAACAGTCACAATACAGACAAAAGTGGAGTACAGGAGATACACGGATTTTCATCAGATGTGATTGTCACACTTCTAATTATTGTTTTATTTTATCCTTCTGGGTATGCTCTAGGGGATTACGAAGCAGATCTTGTTTATTATATTTATATTTGGGGTTAGGAACACTTCTTTGTTACAACTGTCAAACTTTAGGGTAACGCTTGCGAAATTATTTTTTGAAATAATCTGGATATGACTATAATAAAATTTCAGCAAAATCCCTTCGTAATCCCCCAGAATGTTATATTCTGCACAAACTACAAAAGAAAATATTGCTCTAGCTAAATTACAGCCAGAGAAATCGCGTAACCCAAGACGTAACCGTAGGCAAAATGGCTGAACTGAGAAAAACGACATTGAAGATTGAACACCACAGAAACACTATTGAAACAGACACACAAGGACAAAACTGTGTTATGAATGAACAGCTTAGTTTATTTGAATTGCAAACTACTTAGCCTTTAGCATTCCAGCAGAGAATTTATGCGTCCATCCCTTCTTTCCCTCTGTCAACCAGCATGGGGATACTGCCCCAGCGCTAAACGTGTATCAATGACCCGATTCTCGTTTGTATTTGCATGCGAGAATAACGGTATTTTTAACGGTAACTTACTTGAGCCAGAACGAGACTTATTTCCTTCCGTTATCTCGTCGATTTGTTGGTTTCCTCGAAGTTTTCTGCTTTTGTTTTTACATCGATACAGTACTTTGGTGCTTTGACAAGCAAGATGGAGGATGATGAGTTTGAAACTTTCGTTTGAGTTGTTTTTTGACAACAAATCGTACGTGGAATCTGAACGATTTACTGAGGAAGCTCTTCGCAATGAACTGTGTATCGCGGTGAAGAAAATGACACAGTTCGTCAAGACAGTGACGGAATTTACGAAAGTGCAGATTGATACAAACAGTTGCTGATCCAGTTTCGTTCGGGAAATGGCAGGCCCAGCAAACATTACCGATAATCTGACTGATGTTGGATACTTTCTCCTGTTTTTTTTTTTTTTTTTTGCGTAGCAAATGCTCAACTTGCTTGTCGAGGAGATACTGCACAGAAACTGACTCAAATTCAGCGCAAAGCAAGCCAGTGCCGAGACGTAAAAAGTGTGCTGCATGGCGTGTTCGGAAATGGCGACCTGTGGATCTGCGTGGAGATCAAAGCTTTCCTCTTTATCGGAAACACCGACAGAATCCAAACTTTGGCCTAGTACCAGCGGAACTACTTGTTGTTGCTAACCGAACTAATAAAGACATTGTCCTCTTTCTTATTTCGAGCCATTGTTATCGTATCAAAGGTTGTTTCTCAAGGAAAAATTCGCTTTCGGTTGTCACCGATCGTTTGATGTGTAACCAGGATGTTGTAAAACCGAGTGAACTTCGGGTGTTCCCGTCATGGCCGAGAGTCTCTTCGGTAGTTTCCGTATGCAAAATTCGTATGGATGTCGAGTACCTTCCAAATAAGGACATTTCCGTTCGATTACGATTGCTGCCTTTGCAACGGACAAGTGGCGGAGGGAATGGAACATTCATCAAAACACTGATGTCATGTTATAGGTCAAGAGCTGCTGCGCAGTTTCGTATGTCGTGAATGCACTGTTTTGCTGAGGACAAAGCCGTAACTAGCCTTTGAAATGAGACATTTTTTGGCGGGGGAATATCGACTACAGAAGACAATCAATGCCACACATGTTCACATTTTGTCTTTATTGACAGATAAATAGGACACTTTTGACAAAAACACCGACACACATGGATGATAGGTATGTTATGGAAACATAATCTGCTAAAATACCCAAAACAGTGTTTTGAACGATTTGGTCAATTTTGCACTGGCCCACCTGCCCTTAAGTAAGCGGGTCCTGGGTCCTGAACTTTGGGGACAAGTTCATTGAAACGGGGGCGAGTGCGTCACACTTCACAGCAGGCTCTGCGGTTGTCGGCCGTTGAAGAACGTGAGCTATTTATAGCTCGACGTTTCTCCTACGTTGCTGACACATGTATGTGAATTGTAGAGTTCTGTTTGTGATAGGGTTTGGCTGATGCTGTCTCCTTGTATGTTCTTGGGAACCTTTGTGTACACATAAAAAGTTTCTATAGGGCTAAGAAATTAGCTCTTAAATTCTCAATCCTGTTTGACTGGGCTTTGCCCCTATAAGTGATTGTTGTGTTCTGACACTCGGTTACACAAAGATCAAGTGAGAATGAAAAAGAGCTATGGTCGGAATGAGAAAGAAAGTGAACATAATATCAATGATGAACATTTCTGCATACAGACTCACTCTGTTTCAGCCAAGAATAGCGGTACAGACAGGCAGACATTAAAAAAAACTAACTTTTTGGAGCCATGGGATGACGGAACAGACGACACGACAGAGTCCTGGCTACTCTCATCCATGCTAGCACTGGGAATGCTGCCATGAACGCTGCCATGAATGCGAGCACAGTGCAAGCTGCTAGGGTTGATGTGTCGTGTGGACTTCCTCAGCTTCGGCATTTCTTTGCTCGCCTCATTATCTTCCTCGGGGAGCGGAGTTCTCGCACGTCGAGACTCTTGCAGTGAGGCGTACAGAGCTTTCTTCAGCTCCCTCTCTTCTTTCCGGGACAGTCCGACCGCGTCATCCTTCCACATTTCAAGCAAACAAACAAGGTCTTCAGGAAGGAAAGTTATATTGAGACTTCAACACAAAAAGGCCACACGTCACATAATGAAAAGATTTTTTCATGAACAGAATAAGTTTCCCTGCAATATATATCATACAATTTACATACTGTCGAAAAAGAAAAAAAAAAATCACTGATACTGATACAAACTTAAAGCAAACTACAAAAATAACACTGGAAAATCAGATTCATGCTATGAAAAAGCAAACTGCCTTACATCACTTTGGCTTTACGTTTGGATCAAATAGATGTGTAACACTAACAGCTCTAGTCAGCAATAACTTTCAAAAAACACACCATAAAATTAAAAGCCACCCGCCCCCCCGATGAATTTTCATGACAGGACAGATTCATCCTTCAGTACATACTACTGTTTTAGGTGCCACCAGACGACGAGGCCGGCGGGTCATGTGTAGCTCTGACTGCCGTGTACTTCTCTGTGTCACAGACTGTGTGCTTCTTCTGGAAACCATCCTGGCGGCTGGCCTTGGTGTCTGAAGAAAACAAAAACAATCATGTGTTACTGTTAGTGCTAGACACAAGGTTTAAAATCTCTAACTCCAGGATTGGCAATAGTGTGAACCAAATGGGAGAAGTCTCCAGAACTATCTCCCTGGAAGAGAGGTGCTCTCGCATGTACAGGAAAAAAGGTAAATATTTTCAGATTCATTCAGTCTGACAATGAAATGTCCACAGGGCAAAATCTGGGAACAGAGGGAATAAGTTTTGGCTGGGAACTCTTTGACTGTGTTTTCACTTTCAGATCTCATCTATCGCGGGTCGTAGAATGCTACTGAATAGACGCTGATACTAATAGCATGCAATTACAGCTGCTGCAATGCAATCTGTGCTTTTGGTCAAATTCTTCCCTAATTAATGCAACAAGCTGGAACTGCCATCCATCCTTTTTCAGTTAAGTAATTAGTTGGATATTTCACAAAACTTCTACAAGTCCTAATCAAACCATGGATAGAGGGTGAAAATGAAATGTCTAGAAATTAGAATGAACATGTATTCCAATGTCTCGTTTAGACTACAAAACACACTGGTCGGTTTGCTCTTCATCAGTGCTATATCCTGCACCTGAATTGCTTCAGTTTTCAAAAGGAATTCTAAATTTGAAGTTTCACATTTCTGGGTTCTTCCTGGTTTGATGCACGTGCAAACATACATCAAAGAATATGTGTCGTCTGGTTATAAAAATGGAAAGTAGATCCACGCACACATAAAAATCACATCAGATCTCTTGTGCTTTGACAAATAAGTAACAGTTAACACATAGCACGTGCATAATTACTGAGGCTACACATATGGACCTTTTGCTAAAAAGAACTGTGTCCACACCACCAAGGAAAGCCGTCTGGAAAATGTCAACAAGACCCCATGTGTGTGAAAGCTAGCTTTCCGGTGAGGTTCGACGCTTTGTTCTATAAAGGTAGTAAAAAGGATGACAGTAAATTATATAAACAGTACAACAGCATTTGAATAAAAACTGAAAAAGAATCTTTCTTACAAATATGAGAAAAAATAGACACCAGCATTATTCCTTCCTAAATTGTTAGTTGGTGCGGAGTTGCAATGCGTCTGCTACTGCGGCTGACAACATGGCGGACTACAGGCACCGGGAGCTCCTCTGTCAACTTTTCTTGTTTCTTTGCTGTCTTTTTGTTAGCTTTGAAGCTGCAAAGGACGATGAATTTTTTGAAGAGTTGTATATAAAGCCGTTCCACAGCGGCCACGTCTCTTTCTACTTCCAGTTTACCACAAAATGGAACATTTCTCTCCAGGATGCTGACAACTGTAAGATTTTGATTGTTCACAAACTAAAACATTTTGCAATCAATGAATCATCATCAGTTTCAAAAGCATGCTTTGCAGTGTCGTCCATCACATACCAATGAAACCACACCTCAAACACACACACATGCTTGGTAGTATCTTCCATCACATACCAATGAAACAACACCTCAAACACACACACACCAACTATTAATAATAATAATAATAATAATAATAAATAACTTTTCTATAGCGCGAGTCCCATCAATTGGCTCCAGGCGCTTTACAAATTCATTATGGAATAAACTAGCACAAATCAACAAGCATACAAAGCATACATTTAACCGAGACATAACACCAAGATCCCAAGCACTAAGCAAAACTTAGCGTACAATGTTAAAAGTACACACACACACACACACACACACACACACACACACACACACACACACACACGCACAGGCATGTACTCGTTGGCTTACAGATGATCATGAGAGGAAGTAATGTGGATTCACTGTAGTGTTAATAGATTCTTGACTGTTTCTTAAACCAGTTCAGCACTATCGCCTGTTCCCCAAGTCACTAGGAGATGTGCTGGCGACCTACAACGTCCAGGAGCTGCACCTGACGCAGACGCAGGGCAAGTGGCGCCATCAGTCCTGGGGATATCCTGTGGAAGACGCACCTGCAGGGGCCCAGCTGTGGGTCTGGTTCAAACCTACAGTCACTGAGTATGTTCTGTCACTCATATTTCCCTTCCTTTTTTGTCTCTGTGCATGTATGTGAATGTGTACGTATTGTGTGTGTGTCCCCAGGCCATCTTTGAACAACTTTTTATGTTCAATATTTCTATACTGTGTTATGGCATATCTGATTGAGGCAAGGTCAATTTTCTCAATCTGTGTAGAAGATGATCTTTTCAAAATACATGTAAAACCACAATAGCAAAATTGACCTCATTAGTCTAGATTGTCCCGGTGAGAGCATGTAACGGTGTATACATTCAGTGGTTGTGATTTTGTGTAGCTAATCTTTTATTTGCTTGTTTGTGTATCTGTTTATCAATTAATTAATGAATTTATTTCAGTGTGGACAAGACATGGAAAGATCTGGTTAACACATTGTCAGGACTGTTCTGCTCCTCTCTAAACTTTCTGGATGCGAAGGCAACCGTTGCTCCACGCTGGAGCTTCAGACCAAGGGGCATCTCTCCCAGTCCCAAAAATTATGCTGCCCAGTCTACGTATGTTCGTTACGGAGCTCTGCCTCGAGAAATTGTCTGCACAGAAAACCTTACTCCTTGGAAAAAGCTGCTGCCTTGTGATTCTAAGGTGAGGGAAAATCATATTCATTTTGTGCAACCGACAACTCTCTGCTGATATTAAGACTTTTAGTCTGAGATGATTGAGAAAATGGTGATACATGTATATACTATTATAAGGCCAAGAAAAAAAGTCAACGATTCCCATATCCGACAGACTCTATTTTTCCTCATGTCCCTAGAACCTTTTTTTCCCCTTCCCCCCAAAATATTTTGGGCCTTCTAATCAGAAACCAAGATTTTATAGGGGGGGGGGTTCGTTTAGCTTTTCGTATCTGTTAGTATTTATGATAAGGGCAAATAATACCCTTAGCATCAGTTGCAGTGTAGAAGTTTGAATCTGTTTTTTATCGCTGGTAAAATGTAATTTCCTGTATATATATATTTATATATATATATACGACTTGTGTCTGTCTGTGTGTGTGTGTGTGTCCGCGATGCACGCCCAAGGTTCTCGATGGATCTGTTTCAAATTTGGTGGGCATATTCAGGTAGACCCCGGACACAACCTGCTCGATGAGATATTTCAACACGTGCTCTCAGCGCGCAGCGCTGAACCGATTTTGGTTTTTCTCTGGATCCATTCCCAGTAACTCTTCCTTATCTTCTCCAGTGTTTTCAGCGTTTATCTCCCTTCCTTCGTGTGGCGTCAATCCATATTCCCGTTTCTATTTTTAGAAGGTCACTGTCGACAACGCTCAATCCATATTCCCGTTATACTATTTTTACTCTTCTCCAGTGTTTTGCGCGTTTATCTCCCTTCCTTCGTGCGGTGCGCCGGCAAAGCCGGCGTACACCCGGCAAAGGCGGGTCCCCGGCACAGCCGGGTATTTGGCTCGACTTCTTCCTGGCGAAGCCGTACCCGGCGAAGCGGGTATTCATCTAGTATATATATGTATGTGTTGTTTCAGTCAGATATTTGGTAAAATGTAATTTTCTATAGTATTACATGTATGTGCTGTTTCAGTCAGATATTTGGTTATCCAGTAAGGTCTCTAATATTATAAGTGTTTTAGGTCCTGACTTCCGGATTGAGATTTAATAATACATGTACATGTTGATGAATTCAGTGAAAAATATGGTGTGCTTTGTTTGCAGGCAGGGCTGTCTACACTGTTCAAGGCTGAAAAGCTCCATGACTCTTACTACCATTCCCTCGGCATGCACTTCAGGCCTGTCTGTGCTGTAAGTGGTTCTCGTTCCCCGTTACAGTTTATTCTTACAAGAGATGCAGTAAAACACTTCCAGGCTAGAAGCATAGAATAATGGAAGTTACTGGTCCAGTTTGCACACCTTATTTTTTTAACTTCCTGCAAGTCATCATAGTGACATATTGCATGTTAGTTGTTACCGTCTTCCTCGAATTTTACGGTCCAGTCCATTGATAAGTGTGGACTGTGCTGAAATGCTTCCAGGCTAGTTAGTAGCATATCAAAATGAAAGTTACTGGTCCAGTTTGCACACTTTATTTGTTTTACTTCCTGCAAGCTATCATAGTAACATATTGCATGTTACCTTCTTCTTCAAATTTTACGCTCCAGTTCATTGATAAGTGTGGATTGTGGTGTTTAATTATTTTTCTCTGTGACTACCTGTATATATATATATATATGACAACCACTTTTGGTCAGTCCCTTAGGTCATTGTTATAGACAGGTTTGACTGTAATATGTTACTCTGGAACTGGAAGTATATCCGCACAGAACTATGAAGAAAATATTGAATATATATATATGTATACATTTGACAATAAGTGTGACGTTGTGTGTCCACAGGACAGCAGCTGCAGTTCAGAAGCAGTGGAACTGACCCAGTCGCTGTCACTGGTGGTGGACGCTGTGGTCAACAACAATGGATACCAGAGTATGAGCCGCATTTCATACACTTATTCTGACGGGCGCAGTGGCCAGGTGGATAAGACGCCAGTCGACTAAGTGGAAGGTCGTGGGTTCCAATCCCGGCCACGCTTGTTGGGTTTAGGGTACAGATTTTTCCGATCTCCCAGGTCAAATTATGTGCAGACCTGGACGTGCCTTATCCCCCTTCGTGTAAACACGCAATCGCAAGACCAAGTTCACACGAAAAAGATCCTTTAATCCATGTCAGGTGTTGTTCTGTGTAGAGGGAACACTGGACTACAGAAAGTTTTCTGGGAAGGTATTTTAGGCATGTTGAGTGTTTGTTTTCATGATGTTTGAGACTGATTGAATGTGCAATTCATTGTTGTTTGAGACTGATTGACTGACCAGACTGACCATTTCTAATTGATTGTTTGCGCTGTGTGCAGACTGGGCGATGCGCAAGGTGTTCGGTCAGTCTCTGTCCTCACACTGCCCCCTGGCTACTCACAGCAAGATCTTTGTGGACACTTCCGACAATCAGGTGTGTGTGTTTTGTTGTTGCTTATTTCTCTTCTTCCTGCCCCTACCTCGGCCTCCAATAGCATTACAATTCTGAAGAGACGATAAACAATAACAACCAACCAACCTGCCCCTACCTCTTTTTTATTTGTGGACACTTCAGACAATAGGGTCAGTTCTTTTGTGTGTTTTTTTTCTTTTCTTCTTCCTGCCCCTACCTCCTCTTTCCTCTGTCCCTGTAACTCCACCCTGCTAGGATCTGAACGTGTTGAGGCTTCAGCATTGTGGATGTTTTGTCAAGATTAAGTTACACAACTGTTGACAGTTTTCGCTTCCATCACACATTAAACAGGTGTTGCGTTGTGAGAGGAAGGCAGTATTTATATGAACATTTGTTTGTTTGTTTTTAACATCTGTAATGTAATGCCTGCAGGATAAGGAACGTTTCACCATGTCACCGGCCCCGACTGAGGAACAAAGCAGCCAGCAGAGTACAGGTGTGCACAAGCTTGCTGTGTATGACATACCTGCGCAGGTGAAAGAGAGAAGGGTGCTGAATGTCGGTGCTAACTACAACGCCAAATTTGAGTATGGCGACATCACGTCTCCTCCTGTCTACGCACATAGATACATCACTGGTAGGTCTGACATTTTTATCTATGCTGCAAGGAAGAAGAAATCTTTTGGTGTTGTTTTGTAATCTTTACAATTGAGGCATGCGGTTGACTCTACTATACCTGAGGACTCATATTCACGAGACGCTTAAACATGTGGGCATGACATGGTTATCAATGAAATGCCTTATAAAGTCGTCCAAGGGAGATAAGATAAATACTTTAATAAAGCGCGCAGGAATCTTTGTTTTATAATCTTGTCTATTTTGGTATAATTTAGTTTGTATGTTTGTCCATCTCTGACCACTGTTGCATCAACACTAGTGTCTGTAAAGTGCACCAGCAAATACAAGTGAGTCATGCTGTCAGCAACGACTTCATGGTTTGTTTGTTCGTTCATGGGCTGAAACTCCCACGGCTTTTACGTGTATGACCGTTTTTACCCCGCCATTTAGGCAGCCATACGCCGCTTTCGGAGGAAGCATGCTGGGTATTTTCGTGTTTCTATAACCCACCGAACTCTGACATGGATTACAGGATCTTTTTCGTGCGCACTTGGTCTTGTGCTTGTGTGTACACACGGGGGTGTTCGGACACCGAGGAGAGTCTGCACACAAAGAAATAAATCTTTCGCCGAACGTGGGGACGAACTCACGCTGACAGCGGCCAACTGGATACAAATCCAGCGCGCTACCGACTGAGCTACATCCCCGCCCTACGACTTCATGGTGTTTTAGATGGAAAACTGCTATAAGACTGACGATGACAGAACTGGCACAGACTACAGTGGAACCCCCCTTTTAAGAACCACCCCCCCCCCCTCCTCCTCCCCAATTTAAGACTCCCTCCCTTTTAAGACCTTGTTCTCTCAGACTTTCTGTTCATAACCTCTATCAAATTTGCCCCCATTTTAAGACCCCCCTCCTTTCTAAAATCTCATTTTCTCAGATTTTTCGTGGTTTTAAAAGGGGGTTCCACTGTACAATATTTGTTTGCAAAAGATACAATGAGTGGTGTATGTTTCAGGCTACGGACTGGAGAAGGGAGGAGTGAGCTGTCTGATCTACAACACGCTGAACACACCAATGCCCATCTACTACATGGACACCCTGCCCTGGTTTACTCGCGCCTTCTTCAGGTCCGTCAACATTGACAACAAAGGCAGAGAAGTGCCCTGTAAGTTCGCTCTCCTGTGCTATCACACTCACACACACTTATATCCCTCTGCTTTTATGATAAGGCCAAAAAAAAAAAAAGGTCTGTTTACGGTAACATAGGCCCAAAAAATAGGGTCGGTAGGTCAGGATTTTTTTTTTTTTTTTTTTTTTTTCCAAAAAACCATATTTTTACGCTATTTTGCCAAAAAAACAAAAGATTTTTTTTTTTTTTTTTTTTCCCCCAAATGCCAAAAAAAGTCTAGGGTCGCGCGAAAAAAATAGGGTCGGTCGGGTTACCGTAAACAGACCTATTTTTTTTTTTTGGCCTAAAGAAACATCCCAGCAGAATTTGCTTCTGTTTGTGTGTACCGTACTTTCCGGGTGACAAGGCGCTTCGTTATCTAAGACGCACCCCCTTCTTTTTAAAAAAAATTGTAATCCAGTCACCCATTGGACGCAGGGGGCCGATAGGGCGCACCAAAATTGAAAAAGTATACCGGTAGTCGAAGAATGAAAATAAGCCGGCGAGATCAAAGCCAGGTCCATTGTTTATAGACACGACCTTCTTCCCAGGGGTCAATGACCCAGTTTTTGCCATGAGAGGTGGTTCCTGTCATATCTGAGAGAGGAAACACTTCCTGCTTCGGGGTCAGTGACCGCTCAGTGACCGAGTTTAACAGAGTCGAACTCTGTGTGTGCGGGGAGATCAAAGACATTGTGATAGCTGGGTGGCCTTGTTTATAGACACGACCTTCTTCCCAGGGGTCAATGACCCAGTTTTTGCCATGAGAGGTGGTTCCCCTGTCATATCTGAGAGAGGAAATACTTCCTGCACCGGGTCAGTGATCGGTCAGTGACCGAGTTTAACAGAGTGGAAATAATTATGTGTGCTCTGTGTGTGCGGCCAGATCAAAGGCAGGCATTGTGATAGCTGGGTGGCTTGAGAGCTCAGGAAACTTGGCCAGGGCAGTACCTAGTAGCTGAAACATGCATTATCACAAGTTGTTTGACTGGTACTCAGGCGGTCTCTTTGATTTTTTTCGTATTTCATACACGGATTAGACGCTTCGTTATACAAGACGCAGGGGTCGAACTCGAGGAAAAAAGTCGCGCCTTATGACCCGGAAAGTACGGTACTTGCATGTTATACACACATTTATTTCTAGACACCTAATACTTCTGGTGCACATGTTTTTTTACAGGGACAGTTTCATCTGTGCCTCCCTGTTTTGGCGTAATTAATGCTATTATGCTGTTGATAGAGATTCCTCTCAAGTAAGGTGGGAAGAACAATGTTAAGACATGAAGACAAGGCTCATAATTGTGGTTTTTGTTGTATAAAACTTGATAATGTGGGCATGCAAATGATTTGGCTGTGAGCTGTGTTAAATTTTTATTAGTTTGTGTCTTGTTTTGCAGACAAAGTGCACTATGTCCCTGGGAGAGACAGGGAGCGATCATATCACCTTGAGCTGTCCTTCACCTTGGCCCCAAGGTCAGTGACCAAGGTCAGCCTGCAGTTTGAGCGCGCCTTCCTGAAATGGACGGAGTACCCGCCCGATGCCAACCACGGATTTTACATCAACTCAGCAGTCATCTCCCTTCTGTTGCCGGCCGACAGAACTTTTGCTGTGCCCGTCCACAACACTTCCACTCTGCAGCAAATGTGAGTCCAGGTCTCATTTTATCTGCGCCAGCTGTAAAGCTGTAGCTGCTGTTAATTCATCAGGGTCTTTATTAATTGAAACAAGGTTAGAGATTATCGAACAGTAATGAGAAAGCACTCAGAAGTAAGAAAAGCTGGTAAAGGAGTGTGTGCGTTTTGATGTGGGTGAGGAGCAGAGTAATATTATCATAGCTAGTTGTTCTGTCCTTTTTTCTTTGGTCATGTTAGATATCTGAAGAAACTCATGCTATGTCTTTTAAGAGACTATCCATTTTGACTGGGAAGAGTTAGCCTTGACACATCACTAGTGCAATGGTGCTAATGTTAGTTTGCCATCTCCCCCTTTCATCCACATGTCTTTTGATCTCCCAAGATGAATACATTGTTTTTTTTATGTGCAATATCTTGCTGTAATTTACAAATCAGGTAATTACACACCCACTCCTACCTTTTGTTGCAGATTATCTGACGAGACGTCCACCAAATTCATACGACTGTACACAGAGTCTCTCCTTGTCTCCCTGCCGACGCCAGACTTCAGCATGCCCTATAACGTCATCTGCCTGGCGTGCACAGTGGTTGCCATAGCGTTCGGTTCCATACACAACCTAACCACACGGCGCTTCATTCTGCTGGATCCATCAAAGAAAAAGGGGCTGGTGGCCAAAATTAAAGGTTTTCTCCAGCGCTCCAAGCCAGAGGGTCGGAAAGAGGAAAGCAAGGGAGATGCCGATGATAAAGCAGAAACAGAGAGTGAGTCAGGTACGGGGGAAAACTCAATAGGGGATGGGGATTTAAGACAGCGGAAACAGTAAGTTTTCGGAGTGGGGGTAAGGCTTAAAAAAACTATCAAGAAATATCAAAAGGTGGGTGTAGTATGGATGGGTGGGTGGTTTTTTTTGGGTTTTTTTTTTTTTTTGGGGGGGGGGGGGTGTACACTGGGGCAAAGAGGTAGTTAGCGATGAAGAGTATTGAGGGGGCAAGGATCTTCCAAACCACAAGTAAGAAATTCATGTAATGTCACAGAAAAATTAGTTGTTGGGGGAGAGGGTGGGGTTTGGGGGGGGGAGGGGGGTAAGGGGAGGGGGTAATGGTACTGTATGCTGTGACCTATACTGTCAACTAGATCTAAAGGTTTCATCTCCAAATACAACATTTTGCCAAAGTGTGATTCTTCCGTGCAGAATGATGCCAAACAGTTTTTGTTTCAAGTTTCAGTCAACCGTAAAGATGAGAAAATAGATAGGCTTCAAAATTACAGGACTCTTGAATCGCTGTCTTCTCACTCCTTAGTTCAATGTACAGTAGTACATTTTTCTTTGGCACAAACCAGCATTAGTTTTGATAAGTGGTGTTGCACCCGCAATTTGTGTATATGAAATAACGTATGACAGTGTTACCAGTATGTGACAGGATAACTGAGAGACTTACCAGCAAAGATGAATGAGTGTGAGATGTATGATAGTTTGTTGCCCTGGGGTCAATAGACGATTTTCGGAAATAACTCCGTCGGGCTTGTGTGGGTTGTGGAAGAATGACCTTTTCTTGCAAAACCTGTTTCTGACACTCCCGTCGCTAGTGATTGGCCCCTCCAATGTTTGCCAGAGGTTTTGCAAGAAAAGGTCACTCTCCCACAACACATACAAACCTGACGGAGTTATTTTTTGGAATTTGTCTATTCTCACATTGAAGCAAGATTGCCTTCCCTAGCCATATTTCTTTTTACAAGTTGGTTACTGTGTCTGGATAAGATAAAATGCATGAAGAAAGCAAATCGGCATCTGCTTAGCACATGCAAAAAGAGTCTGAATGGTGCTTTTGAGATGATTTTTTGTTGTACATTCCTGTTTTCTATACTGTGCATGTTTGAATGAAGTGTGATTTTTTTCCTGACATTTTTACAGTTTGTAGTTTCAATGCCATGCGTTGTGTGCATACTGTAAGATTTGTATGACTTGAAGAAGTCATGTTCTGTGGTGATTTAAGACATTTAAGTGAGTGTGCATTTTGTTTCGAGTAATGAAGTTTCACCTTATATGCATTGACAATGGCTCATTCTTGAGTTACAAATAACTATGAAAAGATCCTTTCATTTCTATGCATTGTATATATTTTCTTGTCAGTGAATGATTTTCACAAACTTAAGATGAGAACCAGTGCTATTTCTGCGGGAGATTTTTTTATGTTGATGGTTCTTTTTGACAAAAAACGTATCATTGATTTTTTCCTTTTCTACGTTGTTTTCATTCTTTGCACTTCTGCCATGCTGAATAAAAACTACAACACAATACGTTTTTATATATTTTTATCTTGCATGGATCAAAATCAACTTTCTTGTCCTTTAGCAAGAGGTTTGTTTTGAGGAAATGTACAGTGGGACATGAGATTTCCCACCGTTTTACAGATTTCTGCCATTTCCAAAGCTCCAGAGATAATTCTCTAGGGCTGAGATGCACGAAGCGAAAGTGGGTGCCACCCAAATAGGTGGTATGCAGCCGCAGGGCCTGATGGGTTGAAATTGAGATTAGGGGGAAGAATTTACCCGATGCTCCCCAGCATGTCGTAAGAGGCGACTAATGGATTTCTGTTTCTCTTTTTACACCCCCGGTATAGGGGTGTGTATAGGTTTCACTGGATGTGTTTGTTTGTTTGTTTGTTTGTGTGTTTGTTTGTTTGTTTGTTTGTGTGTTTGTTTGTGTGTTTGTTTGTGTTCGCACCGATCGTCACCAAACTTGGTGAACAGGTTCTATACATTCCTGAGACGGTCCTTACAAAAATTGGGACCAGTCAAACACACGGTTAGGGAGTTATTGGTGGATTTTGGTTTTTTGGGGGGATCAACTACGGCATAACTCTTCCTTATCTTCTCCATGTTTTCAGCGTTTACCTCCCTTCCTTCGTATGGTGCACTATAGAATGAGGGGGCATCTTCGGATATTCCCGGCGTTCTGTTACTATTTTTAGAAGGTCACCGCAGTGTCCAGAACGTAAATTGGACCCGTAAATTATCCTCACTGTAAAAGTGCAAAGGTCGAATCAATTTATAGCCACGCGAAAAATACACTGTCATCTATCTCTCTATATATACGGCTTCTCTGTGTTTGTGTGTGTGTGTGTGTGTGTCTCTCTCTCTATGTGGGCAACACCTGTGGATTGTTCAGTTCTGTTTGTGATGTGGTCTGGCGGCTTTTGTGTATTTGTATGAACTGGCCTTCCTTTGAGAAGCCATAACAGTTCAAAAGGGCTTAGAGATAAGCTCTAAATTGCTCAATCCTGAGCAGTGAGAATGGTTATTTCCCTTTGACCAACGGGGGTGTTTTTCCTATCGGAGGAATTTCTTGTTACCCTTGTTAAAGGGCAGCTGTCGGGTTGTGGCTCTCAAAATCTGTTCCTTAGAATGAGTTATCATGTAACTGAAACTATACTTAAAAGTTACTTGGTGATTTTGACAGCTTGATAACACAAGTCCGAAGACTTTAGACATGCTACAATGTCTTTAATCGAAGAAAGTTTGCATTCTTGGCCGAGTCAATGCAGCCCGCTCGAAAATTACTTCCCTTGGACGCGTGACGTCAGCCGCGGAATCGGCCGGGTTGAACGGTGCTCTCTTTATGCCGTGTAATGGGCGCAATCGGGTTGTCTAGTCAAGCCCTCAAGCATACTTCACGGGTAGGTGAAGAGAAACTTAGGATGGGGTGACTTCTCCCAGGCCAAAATTTCGCAGTAAAAAACGGAGTTCATAACATGTCTTCCGTCCCCCTCCTGCTTTTGTTCCACTTGAACCCTGTTTTTGTTCAACTTATTGGCAGATATTGTCACGCGTCGAGGAACACAAACACACACACACAAACACACTCACACACAGACACACACAGACACACACACACATACATACACACACACACACGTGTTATCACACATATACACAGACACACACACACACGTGTTATCACACATATACACAGACACACACACATATACGTGTTATCACACACACACACACACACACACTCACACACGATAACCATCACAAACACAGTTTGACAAATTCATCTTTGATTTTTTGCGGCCGAACCCCCCTCCCCCATTTTCCACACTAGATCCACTGTTTCATCTTTGTCTCCGTCTCTCTTCCCTTTATCTTATCTCGTCTATCTACTTGAGTGAGTAACTGAAGATGTATTATCATCATCTCTTTCCTAGATTTTCCCACCGACAGAGTTGGCTTTTGTCTTGAATTCTGTACCTCACACGTACACGGTAATTGGTGTGACACCTCAAGCGGACCTTCTTCATAAGTGTACAGTGTCTGCTGACAAGGGACACGAGGGTCTGTGGTTGAGCAACTTTATGGTTTAACCGGGTGGACTGGAGGAGTAGCAACAGCATGTGAACCACTTTAGAAATGACTTGGAAAGGTTGCAGTCGGTCAGATCAAAGAAGAGAAAATGTGAACGTGGGTCTTGAGAAGATATTACCATCCTAATACTTTACTTTGTGCAAGAATCAATCACGCGTACAGCATTACAGATGTCCAGCTGTAGTCTACATTGTACTCTAAACTTCACAGCGGCCTTATCGGCTTCCTCGAGTGACGTCACAGCAAGGCAAACGCTGCGGCGTCTTTCTTGTGCTGACAGAGTTGTTGGTCGCGGATTTTGAGTCGTTTCGGCCTGCCAACTGCTTCGTTTTTTTGCGGATTGTGAGAACTAGCAGAAAGTTTCACGCATTTTAATGGTTTCAAACTAATGATGAAAGTGTCTTCTTCTGGACCAAATCAACAGTCTTTAGTTGAATCAACTCGGAAAACTCTTAAACGCGTTTTTGCACGCGACTCCGCGCATTTTTGAGACCAGGCAACCCGACAGCTGCCCTTTAACCCCCTTTCCCCGTTGCGATATAACCTTCGTGGTTGAAAACGACGTTAAACACCAAATAAAGAAAGAAAGAACAACCAAGCAGACCCCGTGGCTTGTTCCCACTCAGTTGGGTGGCACCAAGTTTCGCTTCGACCACCTCAACCCAGAATCCCAGATCACGTTATTTGGCATCATTTCTAAACAAAACAAAAATTCACGAAGGCAAAGAGACATGCTTTCAGGCATTTTTATAAGTTCATCAGCTCATGCCAGGTAGTGTTGATGAGAGTCAAGAAGATGGGCAGGTATAGTTTTGCTTGGGGTCTGACTGGATGAAGAACTCGAAGGATTTGTTGGTGACGTCTGTTATGGTGCGTTGTCTGAGGAGGGTCATGTACACATTTACTGTTTTAGTTTAGTGTACTACTTAGATTCTTCAAATTCAGCAATGATATTTGTTTAAAGGTATGCCTTTCTTTTTCATTATCCAATTATAGCCGTTAGCTGTACAGTACCCGGCGAAAGAAACACAACTCATTCGCACCCACTGTTGCCTGTGATTTTTCATCATTTTCAAATTGGCGTAAAATATGAACCAGATAAGGTAAATCAAAAAGAAAAATAGATTCGTGGAGGCTATTGTACTGGCGCTAGGATTAGTGCATATTATTTAATCGTTTTGTTTTTTTCTTGTTCATAAATTGTGTCACAGGTCAGTTTTCGTCAGCCTGTTTCTTTCTGCGTGCGCCTTCCAAAGGAAGTTTATGGAAGGAAAACACGCCGCCTTTTCGTATTAGCTAAAGAAACAGGTACTGCCTGGACTTTACTTTCTTTCACTCTTTCCCATGCTCTCGAAGTAGCGGAGAAAGGTCAACATTGGTTTACATAATTTAATACATGGATAGTGTTAATAAGATTCTTGCAATGCAGCACACATTAATCAGGTTAGTCTATATTTTTGCTAAATATCAGTATCGTACTAAATGTATCACACACTGTTCAAGCTAGGTCATGTTACTTGCATCACAGCACACTCTGATCAAATGTCTATTGCTGCTGGATTTCAATTCTGTCATGGTAATCTAACGTGACTCCGCTGCCGCAAACGTTCTTCAGAACTTTCCCTTGGAGGACATCAAAACAAAAGGAATACACATAATGTTTATGAAGTTTTGACTTAGCTCGATGTCATTGAAAAGGTACTCGAGATGACGTGCAGCACTTGACTGGTCTTGAAGACCGCGCTCCTGGTTTGGGTCATCACTCTTCTTCTCAAGACACCATCATCAAGTTAATAGCAGTAGTAGTCTGGTTACATCTCTCTCCACAATTACGGCAACATGAGGAAGAGGAAGATAAATGAATCATTGGACCGTGGGTTCCTGAAACAGATCAAAGGGCCATATGTGTTACCTACACAGCCTGTCTAAAAGACTTGGTTTGTTCATGTTTTATTATCGTTCTCATTCTATTACTGTGTTTCGAAAAATGGGGATTTGGCAACAGCGCACATTCAAACGTACACAACTTGACAACAACACAATGTACATGACTGACACGATACACTCATCTCCGCCCAGATCCCGTGGAACGATTGTCGATGTAATAATCACAGTCACTTACCTTCAAAGAAGGGGAACGGCTTTTCTTCCAAGCGTTCTTCGTTCCGTGTACTTGCGGAAAACGACCCTCTCGTGAAACGATTTTAGTTTACGTCAGTACACTTGGATACGTCACATGAATACGTCACTTGGCTACGTCGTGTAATGCGCGAGTAGTCTCGGTTGCCTATTCTATTCTTGACAGGTTCGCGCTTCAGAATAATAATTCATGACAAATTGTGTTATACAGGGTAGGGGTCAAGCGAGTCGTGATTGCAGGCAAACATGTCACTTCAATATGCTACAAAAATCATAAAAATGCATATTTTTTTAACATGGTAAAGACACTTGTGGAGGCAATTCATGTCTCAACAAGATCATTAAGTTAGAATTATTCGCCAAAGCGTTTAATACTCAAACAAATTAGCATAGGCCCTCGTGGCTCCTTCACGGTCAAGAGAACGTTTGACTGTCAAAGTCACAACGTTGTCTATGCGATCGTCTGCCTCTCTTGTCGCCAGATTTATATCGGAGAAACCGCGCGCACCCTTGAGGTGCGTTTCTCCGAGCATCTGGCTGACATCCGTCATTCCCGCAATAGGCCAGTATCCCTTCACTTCACCGCCGCTGGTCACTCACTTGATCATGTCAGAGTCATGGCTCTGTGGCAAGTACGTGGCGACTCCTTCGAGCGCAAACTCAGGGAGTCCCACATCATATCATCCCTTGGCACTACCTGCCCCGATGGAATTAACATTCGCCGTTAATTCATTCATCTCAACCTTCCCCCCGCTGTTCCACCTTGTGTGTATGTGTGTGTGTGTGTGTGTGTGCGTGTGTGTGTGTGTGTGTGTGTGTGTGTGTGTGTGTGTGTGTCCGCACGGGTACGCGAGTCTCCTCTTTCGTTCCCTTTCACGCACCCCCCCCCCCCCCTCACATTTTGTTTGGTCTACAGACCTCAAAACTGCCGCTTTTCATTCTCCTCGAGTAGCTTCCCTTGCTTCTCTGTCTTTGTCATTTGTCGGTTTGTGCAGTGCAGTTGTTTTGTCAGTTGTTCTCCTCTTTATTTGTTCTATCGTCTTTCTTCTTCTTTTTTGTGTGTGTACTTTTGTGTTTTTGTGCCTGAAGAAGACCCTTAGGTCGAAACGTCGCCGTTATTCGTTCCGTGTTCGTCATTTTAACGTGAGTACATTGCTTTTTGGTCTCTTTAGCATAGATCACTTAAACAGTGTTAAAAAGGGTTGTTTGACAAAAGCTCCTTCGCACGAAATCGACGTAATGATTTCTTTAAAAACCAGGTACTATTTGTGGCCAAGTGTCCATGGTCTACACGAACAGACTATAACTAGAACAAAAATCCGGGGCTTTTTAAACAACCTTTTTTTTTTTAACATCGATCGATTAGCGATAGTCATAGTGATTCGTATGAAAGTACATGTACTATGAACCCAAGCCCATTCGTCCCCCCTCTCTTAACACATATCTACACACACATGCATACAATGAATACACACACACACACACATACACATACATCCATACACACAGATAAACAAACAGACAAGCGAAGATGTGCAGGAGCGCTTTGCGGTGCTGAAATGGACGCCAACTGTCACTTTGATGATCGCTGTCGATGTCCCAAACTGTCTGTCACAAATTCTCAAAAGTTATCTTTCTCACATTCAAAACAACAGACACAGAGACAAAGACACACACACACACACACAAACAAGCATGCACGCACACGCACGCACAGATGCACGAACACACACGCCCGCCCGCCCGCCTGCAGCCACAACTCACACACACACACGGGTGCGCGCGTGCGCTCGAACACACATACGAACGCACACGCGGATGAGTGTTGTTTATTTTTTTAAACCTAAACACAAACAGATTCATTCACACAGAAATACCAACACACACGTTTGTTTGCATGTGTGCCACAGTGTATGCGTGTGCGTGTGTGTCTTTGTGTCTGTTGTTTTGAATGTGAGAAAGATAACTTTTGAGAATTTGTGACAGACAGTTTGGGACAGCGATCATCAAAGTGACAGTTGATCAGTTTAGAGGTTGCTCAGTATGACTTCATGTGTTTGTGTTTGTTGTTTGTTGTGTGGGACCCCCCGCGGGTTAGGGGGAGTCCCATATTGGTTGGGACTAGAAAGAATTTACCCGATGCTACCCAGCATGTCGTAAGAGGCGACTAACGGTTCTGTTTCTTCTCTTCTTTTGTCTTATTTCTGCCTTACCAGTCCTTTCACCTATATTTCCTTCCAAGAAAACTCTCCCTACTATTCCCTGCAGTTTTCCAATTCTTTTCTTGTTGTCTTATTTCTACCTGACTGGATCCATCACCTTTATTTCACTTACCAAAAGTCTTCTTTTCCACATCCTTATTTCTCTGCACCCCGCATGTCCTATGAGGCGACTAACGGATTCTGTTTCTCCTTTTACCCTTGTTAAGTGGTTCTTGTATAGAATATAGTCAATGTTTGTAAAGATTTTAGTCAAGCGGTATGTAAGAAATGTTTAGTCCTTTGTACTGGAAACTTGCATTCTCCCAGTAAGGTCATATATTGTACTACGTTGCAAGCCCCTGGAGCAATTTTTTGATTAGTGCTTTTGTGAACAAGAAACACTTAACAAGTGGCTCTATCCCATCTCCCCCCCCCCCCTTTCCCCTATCCCATCTCCCCCCTTTCCCTCGTCGCGATATAACCTTCGTGGTTGAAAACGACGTTAAACACCAAATAAAAAAAATGAAAAAAATGTTGTGTGGGTGCCTGCAGGCGGGCGGGTGGTGTGTAAAAGAAAGAAACAAACAACAGGGGCGGATCAGTTGCTTTGTAAGGGGGGGGGGGGGGGGCACTTTGAATCGAAAGTGAATGTGATGGGCGCAAAGCGCCCGAATTTGCTAGGGGGGTCCGGGGGCATGCTCCCCCGGAAAAAAATTTTGCCCAAAGAAGCAAAATGGTGCCATCTGGTGCCATTTGAACTTAGAAATGGTCATAGAATCAGCATAGAAAAACCTTTTTTTTTTCTTTTTTTTCGGGGGGGGCACGTGCCCCCTGTGCCCCCCCCTCCCCTCGTCCGCCCCTGAACAAGAAACAGGCAGGACTCAAATTCAATGTAAGGTCTTTAAAAATGGTTTTGAAAATTCGATCTGTTGCACTAAACGCTTTATTTTCAATTGTTATCCGCACATGGTGGGATGGGGTGTGAGTGTAGATGTGGGGCGGGGGGGGGGGGTAGTGGGGATGGGGGCTCTTGGAAGAGCGAAGAAGGAGAAAAGCGTAATACAGGACTTCAGTGCATCAGTCGCGAGCTCACGTAATCACTGCTATGACGTCCCAGGCAGGTTATTGCAACAAATCCTGGCACTAAGTAGCGCTTTGCTGAGTTGTCAATTTTTTTGCACAAAGTGAAAACAATAGGACCTGCCCCAAGACCAACATAAAAACAATGTTTATAGGTTGATCAGTCCAGGGCTAACTGTTTTCTGTGGTGTTCAGACGTGTGGTGATTATAAGCATGTCGCTTCCTGCAGCAGAGGTAAGAAATTATCATTATTATGAACTGGTATCAATCGTTTTTAGAAACAAGAGTTTTTGTTTTCAGCTGAGAAAAACGAATACGAGCTAAGCTTACGGCAAAACAGTTTACATGATAATGTCAATCACTGAGATGAGACTGGCCCAAATGTCCTAGCTTTTAGTTTACTTGAGTCTGCCGCTCTCGATAATGGACATGGCGTTTGGGGAAGGCGGCAAACAATTGGCTTCAAAATAATACACAGAGTAGAAACATCAAAACAATGAAAAGACACGCAGAAATCAAATGACAAGGAAGCACTGAATGGGTGAAATAATGCCCTCGCGGCCACCGGAAAAGCAAAACTTGATGCAAGCACTTACGCATCTTTATTTTTCAAGTCTGCTCCTTTAACAACAAAAATCATATATATTCTATGTGTTTCATATATTCTATGTGTTGACGACAAAGATATTGAAAAACAACATCAACCCAATCATAAACTTCAAGGATCACAACTTCACCGGCTGCAAACGGGCCTTGAAATTGCTGCGGTTCACCTACTAAGCTTATCGTTAGCTTTTATCTTTTCATCACTTAAATTGTCATCCTTTCTGTTCTCCGAAGACGGAATATGGTAGCCTACATATGGGTGGTTGAAAGTCGTGCACGTAATCTTCTTTTGATGAAAGTCACCTTCTCTGCGAAGTGTCAAAGTGACCTCGAGTAGGCCTACTTTCACAAGCGCGGGTACACTCAACTACATTACCATTTCCTGATCTTCTCGTTTAATTCAGTTAAGATTGATATAATGCATGACAACAACAACAAGTCGCGTAAGGCGAAAATACAATATTTAGTCAAGTAGCTGCCATTTTTCAGCAAGACCGTATACTCGTAGCATCGTCAGTCCACCGCTCATGGCAAAGGCAGTGAAATTGACAAGAAGAGCGGGGTAGTAGTTGCGCTAAGAAGGATAGCACGCTTTTCTGTACCTCTCTTTGTTTTAACTTTCTGAGCGTGTTTGTAATCCAAACATATCATATCTATATGTTTTTGGAATCAGGAACCGACAAGGAATAAGATGAAAGTGTTTTTAAATTGATTTGGACAATTTAATTTTGATAATAATTTTTATATATTTAATTTTCAGAGCTTGTTTTTAATCCGAATATAACATATTTATATGTTTTTGGAATCAGCAAATGATGGAGAATAAGATAAACGTAAATTTGGATCGTTTTATAAATTTTTATTTTTTTTTACAATTTTCAGATTTTTAATGACCAAAGTCATTAATTAATTTTTAAGACACCAAGCTGAAATGCAATACCGAAGTCCGGGCTTCGTCGAAGATTACTTGACCAAAATTTCAACCAATTTGGTTGAAAAATGAGGGCGTGACAGTGCCGCCTCAACTTTCACGAAAAGCCGGATATGACGTCATCAAAGACATTTATCAAAAAAATGAAAAAAACGTATGGGGATTTCATACCCAGGAACTCTCATGTCAAATTTCATAAAGATCGGTCCAGTAGTTTAGTCTGAATCGCTCTACACACACACACAGACACACACACACACACACACACACACACACACACACACATACACCACGACCCTCGTCTCGATTCCCCCCTCTACGTTAAAATATTTAGTCAAAACTTGACTAAATATAAAAACCAGACGGAAATACAGTGCCGATGATTCGAAAAGTAATTCCCCAAACTCGAGTCAACTGACTGTCAGGGGAAATGGATGGATACATTTATGGAGCGGTCCGCGATAGTGCACGTCGAGTCACGAGCAAGTGCGTGCCAGAAAGCCACGTGCTCACACACATTTTGTCCAATCAAGTTCACAGACAGTTTACTACTGACCAATCCGATGACACGTTAGTTGGGAACAGGTCAGCAACAGTGTTGAACAGAAGTATCAACATTTAAATTGCACGCTACGCTTGAATCAAAAATAAACTGTGTTGCAAATTTGATTCATAGGCACAAGAAAGGCTGTCCAACAACAAAAATGGATAGAGCGTGGCCGGGTTGCATGCCTGTTCCAGTTCTTTTCTTTTAAACTGTGAACAAATTAACACGGGTTTTGTTCCTGCCATTTTTTCTCAAGAAGGAGTTACAAAATAAAAGAAGGAGTTACAAAATAAAGCCGCCCACTTCCAAAATTGTTAATTTATGTCCACAAAACTTGTAGAAAGGTTGTTATGTCGAGACATCACTTAACACATATTTACACATATGCGCACAACACGGCCATCCACATTGCGCACACTCAGTCTAAGACTTAACCCTGGTAGTAACAGTTCCAACATTTATTGAACTGATCAGTATATATATACACATGTGTATCCACACATCAACAAACTCCCCCGACTGGGGTTCAGGTTGTTGTTGTTGTTGTTGTGAGCGCTGACACTTGATTCAATGTTGACAGTGTAAAGACGAGGCCCACGAAGATGCTGTGGCCAGTCTCCTGCTCCAGGAAATTGACTTCCTCGCTCTGGCCGCTCTCGGTTCACCTGCACCAAGCACGCTCGTGGGTAATCTTGTTCGGTGCACATGTACTTTGTTTGTTTTGTTTGGTGTGCTTTGTCTTCCCATGCAGTTACCATGGTTAAAATAAGCACCTTAGTCAGTCACGCATGTCCAACTCCACTCCCTTTCTTTCTTTCTTTATTTGGTGTTTAACGTCGTTTTCAACCACGAAGGTTATATCGCGACGGGGAAAAGGGGGGGGGGGGGGGGGGGGGGAGATGGGATAGAGCCACTTGTTAATTGTTTCTTGTTCACAAAAGCACTAATCAAAAAATTGCTCCAGGGGCTTGCAACGTAATACAATATATTACCTTACTGGGAGAATGCAAGTTTCCAGTACAAAGGACTTAACATTTCTTACATACTGCTTGACTAAAATCTTTACAAACATTGACTATATTCTATACAAGAAACACTTAACAAGGGTAAAAGGAGAAACAGAATCCGTTAGTCGCCTCTTACGACATGCTGGGGAGCATCGGGTAAATTCTTCCCCCTAACCCGCGGGGGGAACTCCACTCCCTAAAAAAGCCCAAAATGAAGACGGGTGGGTTATAGTTAATTAGTCAGTCAGTCAGTCCAGCCGTTAGTTAGTTAGTTAGTCTGTCAGTCGCTCACTCTCCCACTCACTCGCTTGCTTACGTTTTGTGGTTGTTGGTTTTGTTGTGTGTTTTTGTATATCATATATATATATGTTTGTGTGGCCCGAGTCGGAAGATTTCTTTTCTTTCTTTTTCGTGCGCACTTGATCTTGTGCTTGCGTGTACACACGGGGGTGTTCGGACACCGAGGAGAGTCTGCACACAAAGTTGACTCTGAGAAATAATAAATCTCTCGCCGAACGTGGGGACGAACTCACGCTGACAGCGGCCAACTGGATACAAATCCAGCGCGCTACCGACTGAGCTACATCCCCGCCTCTTTATTTGGTGTTTAACGTCGTTTTCAACCACGAAGGTTATATCGCGACGGGAAAAGGGGGGAGATGGGATAGAGCCACTAATTGTCAATTGTTTCTTGTTCACAAAAGCACCGTAATCAAAAATATGCTCCAGGGGCTTGCAACGTAGTACACCTTACTGGGAGAATGCAAGTTTCCAGTACAAAGGACTTAACATTTCTGACATACTGCTTGACTAAAGACGGAAGATGGAGATGTAGTTATAGTTATATTAGGTGTACGCAATGCACACTGACGACGGTCAGTGTTTCCCGATAAAATAAACGTGTGTTTTTCTGACAGCATGATTTGCGGCTCAGCTCAACAACCGATTACGAATTATCCCACCAGTGAAGTGAAATTGTACTTGAGTCTTTTTAATTGCCAGGATGGTGACTGCCTGTCTTCAAACGACCTGTCATTGCAAGGAGACGAAGACAACCTCACCAACACCTTTAAACAGCAGGTCGATCCCCACTCCCCCTTACATGGGACTTACCCGTGGGAGGATTCTCTCCCCTTGCCGGGAGACACATCTCTCTGTGATGAGGACCTCCCCGAGGACTTTGACCTCCTCTCCTACGCGGCTGACACACCTGACGATCGATTCCTTCAGCGAAACGAGACAGCAGTAAACTTCTATGACAGTTTTGAAGACACGGTGACTTCCACTTTGGATTTGAGGTCGACATCTCCGGGTAGTGACCTATCTGAATGTGAGACGCAGTTTACGAAAATCAAACCGCGGCCTAAATACTTGACAGATCCAGGCGACAACATCACCGATGACTGTCCTAACCAGCCTCCGCTGAAGATGCAATCAAGAAGAGATGGTAAGCCTGTGTGTATGCTTTGGAGAAAGACAATGTTTGCGAGTTATGACGATGTTCAACTTGAGCATGGATCTTGTGGTGTCCTTATCTTGCTCAACTTGAGTCTGAAAGTAAATTTTCAAGAGAAAAAAAACCCACCTGCGAACTAACGTGGTAGGTATTTGATTTTGAAATAACCTGTACTTCGCTTCCAAAATGAGAAAAATGATAAACACTCACATACAAACAAACAAACAAACAAACACACACACACAAACCTGAACTGAGCAAACAAAATTACAAAAGTATTCCAATCAGTAGTTCTGACCAGTGCGCCTTACCCAACACTAATATGCCGTGAACTAAACTTAGCACACACAAACATTATTACACCCATTTTCACCGGATTTTTTAATTTTTTATTAAAAAAGTGTGCCAGATATAGCCAAGTTCAGGGCCTTTAATGGCAGGGAAAGTCTGAATGAAATAACACAGAAATAAATTGTTTTGTTGGGGTACGAAAATGAGAGCCGGAGTGGCTTAGTGATTAGAGCGCTTGCCTCTCACGCTGGAGGTCGTGGGTTTGATTCCCACCCGGGGCGAACACACACAAACACCCGATTTTCCAGAGAGCTCTACTCAGTGTCCATCCTGCTGGAAATGGGTACCCTGGCCGGGGAAGGCAAAGGCAGCGAGGGAGAGGAGTAGGCACCTTCATAAAACTGTCCCGAAACAAGTTGATATCTCCAACATCTCGCTCCCCTGCAACCAAAAATGGTTAAGGGACTACCTTTACCGTTACCTTTTACGAACATGGGTGCAATCTTTTTTTGTTAAGTGTATTTTCTGGGTATAGCAGGCGAGCCGAAACGTCCCAAGAACGGCTTCATCCGTTACTCCATCAAACATCGCGCAGAGCTGCTCAAGCTCTACCCCTGCAAGGACAACCGTTCCATCTCCAAGCTGCTCGGAATTCGCTGGAAGAAGATGACGGCTGAGGAAAAACAACCTTACGTGTGAGTCGGTAGACATGTAGGGGAAGGGCTCCTAATATGGACCGGCTCCTAATATGGACCACCTTCTGTTCTGACAAACTAACGGCGCTGTATTCACCCTCTCTGGATAACTTGCACATGTCAAAATAGTTGCAGAAACAGAAATCTCAAAACCGTTAGGCTTTTTCTCTTTTTTTCACTTTTGGCAGCGTTCACTCTAAATTTGCCGCCTAAAACGGACTCGTTTCTGTCCACAGCCAAAGCTTTTATCACACAAAAATTGCTATATATGACAGCTAAAACCGTATTTGTTACATTTTAGCAGTGTTGACCCCGAGTTTCTACTGCAAAAAAAAGATAATAGCAAAATCTCAAAGTATGTGCGAGTCCCCTAATATGGACCACCTTCAACAAATCGAAGAAAATAAAAGCTAAAGGCTATTTTCATTAATTCATTAAGAAGCTTGCTGGAAATAACTTATAACTAGCCCTCGAGATTTAAAAAAAATGCAACAAAAAGTCTTCTTTTCGTGGAAGTTGATAATTTCACTTATTTTCACTCTGTTTTTGATAAGCTTCTTTAGTTTCCTGGTGTGCTTCAAATAATGCTCTCATCAACCCGAAACAGATAAATCTAGAGCATATTTTAATTAGGCTGACTTGTACACTAAGTTGTATCATGTTATTTTAAAATATAGGGGGCTTTTTACAGTGATTCGTGAAGGCCGCTTCACTGGTCCATATTAGGCGCCCAGGCTCCTAATATGGACCCTTTCTGATTTTTTCTGCATATAATTTTTGCTGAATGTCTATCTAAGCTATTTCACTCTAATTAGGCCTAACGGTTAACCTAAGAGAGAAGGACTACCAAACACAAAATGAAACTTCTTCGCAAGAAAACAAGCTAGTTATCAGCATGAAACAAAAAGTGGTCCATATTAGGAGCCCTTCCCCTACAACTTTCTTTCCATTGTTGGCGCCAACGTAAAACAAGTCGCGTAAGGCGAAATTACTACATTTAGTCAAGCTGTGAAACTCGGAGAATGAAACTGAACGCACTGCATTTTTTCACAATGACCGTAGTCCGCCGCTAGTGCAAAAGGCAGTGAAAGTGACGAGCCTGTTTAGCGCGGTAGCGGTTGCGCTGTGCTGCATAGCACGCTTTACTGTACCTCTCTTCGTTTTAACTTTCTGAGCGTGTTTTTAATCCAAACATATCATATCTATATGTTTTTGGAATCAGGAACCGACAAGGAATAAGATGGAATTGTTTTTAAAACGATTTCGGAAATGTTATTTTAATCATAATTTTTATATTTTTAATTTTCAGAGCTTGTTTTTAATCCGAATATAACATATTTATATGTTTTTGGAATCAGAACATGATGAAGAATAAAATAAAAGTAATTTTGGATCGTTTTATAAAAAAAAAAATTACAATTTTCAGATTTTTAATGACCAAAGTCATTAATTAATTTGTAAGCCTACATGCTGAAATGCAATACCGAAGTCCGGCTTTCGTCGAAGATTGCTTGGCCAAAATTTCAATCAATTTGATTGAAAAATGAAGGTGTGACAGTGCCGCTTCAACTTTTACAAAAAGCCGGATATGACGTCATAAAAGACATTTATCGAAAAAATGAAAAAAACGTCTGGGGATATCATACCCAGGAACTCTCATGTAAAATTTCATAAAGACCGGTCCAGTAGTTTACTCTGAATAGCTCTACACACACACACGCACACGCACAGACACACACACACACACACACATACACCATGACCCTCGTCTCGATTCCCCCTCTATGTTAAAACATTTAGTCAAAACTTGACTAAATGTAAAAAGGTACAAAAACATGAACGAGCAACAAAAAACAAGAAAAACATGTCCCAAATAATTTTGTTATGAAGAAAAGTAGTCATTGTTGGAGTGGTCCGGGTTTGTAGGCTTGACCGACCATCCAAGACGTACGTTCGGCCAACTGCCGGACATCTTCTTCATGAACCCGATTTCATTGGAGTACTGTATTTCACTCGTTCAGCTGACGTTCTTTCCTTCTTTATTTGGTGTTTAACGTCGTTTTCAACCACGAAGGTTATATCGCGACGGGGAAAGGGGGGAGATGGGATAGAGCCACTTGTCAATTGTTTCTTGTTCACAAAAGCACTAATCAAAAATTTGCTCCAGGGGCTTGCAATGTAGTACAATATATTACCTTACTGGGAGAATGCAAGTTTCCAGTACAAAGGACTTAACATTTCTTACATACTGCTTGACTAAAATCTTTACAAAAATTGACTATATTCTATACAAGAAACACTTAACAAGGGTAAAAGGAGAAACAGAATCCGTTAGTCGCCTCTTACGACATGCTGGGGAGCATCGGGGAAATTCTTCCCCCTAACCCGCAGGGGGGGGGGGGGGGGGTCCCGCATACGTTGGACAGGATCTAACAGGATATCTTCTCGTGTTACACCCAAAAGGCGGTATGCAAGAAATCCCAACTAAAACATCATGTTGATGGTGGATGTTTCACTGTGACAGGGACGAATTCAACAACGACATCCATGAGATCAGGGCACACAACCCCAAGTGGCGCTACGCTCCCGCCAAACGATCTGCAGAGGAGCTGATTGATCCCATGAGCAAAAGGCTACGACCCAGAGACAAGATTCGTTCCAAGGTCAGTGTATACTCAAGATTTCTGAAAAGTATTTGAAGAGTTCCTGCTTGTACCAGACTGAGCCACAGAGATGAGGCCAATAAGCTTTGAGTCACAGTCGCTTAATTTTAAAGTAAAGCCTAGGGTGACGACTTTCTGACGTACCAAAAAAGACATACGAGCCATCAGCAGGGGTGTAATGTATAGATACGTTTTTTGTATGTTTTCTTATATAGTAAACTGTGTTAAATGCGACGTGGCTGAGACTACACCTCTGATGGCAGCACACCTTCAAGTAACAGACACTTTTTGTCATTCCTTTGTGTTGTAACTTGATAATAGATATGCCTGTAGTGAAAGGACACCTTCAATGTTGGGATATACTTTTCGTTCACAGATTCCAAAGGTGTCCAGTGTCCTTCCGTCACTGACGAGAACCGTACTGTCTGTCTATCAGAAATGTGATAATATCACGAAACTGTTTGAAGAACGTACACATTGTGCAAAGCTTTTCAATAATGTTCACAAAGCAGTCGCATTGCACTGACAGATGTGGTCACGGGACACGGAGTGGGAGTGGGGGTTCTCAGCAGACGACTCCGACCAGAGTCAGAGCGGCAGCGAGGGACGTCACTCCCCCCTGCAGCACAGCGCTACCACGTGGAAACAATGTGACGTCTGCAACCTCTGGCGCCCTCTGCCCGGTCATGTGGACTCTGATGATCTTCCAAAGACTTGGTGAGATTTCCGGAAAAGTAGCATGAACATGCCCAGCATGCATCACCTTGAAAAACAGAGTATGGCTGCCTAGGGGGGGGGAAGACAGCCATACAACCGTCCAAAAGATCGATGGCACGTTGGAATTGCAACCCACGAACTCAGAAGAAGGAGAAAAAGAAGAAGATACAGAGGGATAGCTGTGGTGAGAGGAAAGCCTATGGGAGCAGCCAAAAACTCTGTCCTCACATATTACAGGCATAGTCCATTTTTGACAGGGACAATTTAGTAAAGCGTTAGACCAAGAGGCCAGAGACTGAAGATGACCTTTAGTGGGAGGTGTTCTCTCGCCAGAGGGCCTCTCGTTACTAGTACCATTGTACCAGTAACCTTCATTTCAGATCTAAACTAAAGGAAAGAAAGTGGGGAAGGACACGAAACGGGGATTTTTGCACCCAGGAAATCCCATGTAATTAAGCAACATCTGTATTGGTGGCCCATTCCATGTGGTGTCATAGCCCGCAAAACGATTTGCAGGAGACCTGACCTTAAAACAAAAGGTTGTTTTCAAAATTGAGGCCATTACAGAAGAATCGAGGACTGGTTTCAAGTTTAGGCTCATTTCCGGAAATTCCATTCAAATACAATCGAACCCCATTTTATGACTGTCAAAAATATAAGAAAATCAAGTCTTAAAAGGGGTGGTCGGGGTCTTAAAATGAAGGTACATTTACAGAGGCTATAAACAGAACATCTGAGAAAGGATGGTCTTAAAAAGAAGGAAGTCTTAATAACTCTCTTAAATTGGGGCGGTCTTAAAAGAGAGTTTCCACTGTACTTTTTTTGTACTCTTTCTCAGTCTCTTTTTACCTCTGTTCTCTGACCCCAGGTGCTGTTTCATGAACCCGGACAGTCGCTTCAACAGATGCTGGATGGCCAGTGCACCCCCACCAGTGTACTCCGGTCACTGCACCACATTGCCTCGCCAACACACGTACACTATGGCGCCCTCCCACTGCATTGCAGCCTCTCGCCACACGGCACTCTCTCAGTGTATGACACCCGCTCACCAGTCCTCTGTTCTTCTGCTTCTCCCAGCTGTTTGCTCCGCTGCCAGCAACATCGCTTCGGGAGTGCTTGTCAGTCACACACCTTTGCTTTAAACACAGAACAATGGACCTGTGTTTGTCATTTAAAAAAAAAAAATTAAACAAGAAGGGCAAAGCCCATACGACTCACATGCTTTACACATTTTTCCTACCAAAATACATGTGACCTTGACCCAAGGTCAAGGTCATCCAAGGTCATGCAACACAAAGCTGTTAATTCAAGACATAGGAAGTACAATGGTGCTTATTGGCTCTTTCTACCATGAGATATGGTCACTTTTAGTGGTTCACTACCTTATTTTGGTCACATTTCATAAGGGTCAAAGTGACCTTGACCTTGATCATATGTGACCAAATGTGTCTCATGATGAAAGCATAACATGTGCCCCACATAATTTTTAAGTTTGAAACAGTTATCTTCCATAGTTCAGGGTCAAGGTCACTTCAAAATATGTATACAATCCAACTTTGAAGAGCTCCTGTGACCTTGACCTTGAAGCAAGGTAAACCAAACTGGTATCAAAAGATGGGGCTTACTTTGCCCTATATATCATATATAGGTGAGGTATTGAATCTCAAAAACTTCAGAGAAAATGTGAAAAATGTGAAAAATAGCTGTTTTTTAGGCAACATTTATGGCCCCTGCGACCTTGACCTTGAAGCAAGGTCAAGATGCTATGTATGTTTTTTGGGGCCTTGTCATCATACACCATCTTGCCAAATTTGGTACTGATAGACTGAATAGTGTCCAAGAAATATCCAACGTTAAAGTTTTCCGGACGGACGGACGGACGGACGGACGGACGACTCGGGTGAGTACATAGACTCACTTTTGCTTCGCATGTGAGTCAAAAACGACTGACTGTGCAAAGCTCGTCCAGTTCCGAGCCCTTGACAGCAACCTAATCAGTCACACACCTTTGGTTTAAACACAGAACAATGTACCTGTGTTTGTCATTTAGATCTGAAAACGAATGACTGTGCAAAGACTACAACGCATGTACAATCTTGACACGGAGACTCCCGGTTTCATCCTCGGGTGTACAGTCTCTATAAAAAAAAAAAAATTATTACTGTACAAAAAAACCAAAAACATGCATTCAAGCATCTTTCAGCATGTTAGAAAACAGATCTAACTGCTGAAATATTGTACCTCTGGGTGTGTGTGAGTCAATGACGTTGGTTCGTGTTTTCAGTCATAGCTAGGTGATGGTTCTTTCTTTCTTTATTTGGTGTTTAACATCGTTTTCAACCACGAAGGTTATATCGCGACGGGGAAAGGGGGGAGATGGGATAGAGCCACTTGTCAATTGTTTCTTGTTCACAAAAGCACTAATCAAAAATTTGCTCCAGGGGCTTGCAACGTAGTACAATATATTACCTTACTGGGAGAATGCAAGTTTCCAGTACAAAGGACTTAACATTTCTTACATACTGCTTGACTAAAATCTTTACAAAAATTGACTATATTCTATACAAGAAACACTTAAGGGTAAAAGGAGAAACAGAATCCGTTAGTCGCCTCTTACGACATGCTGGGGAGCATCGGGTAAATTCTTCGCCCAAACCCGCGGGGGGTCTAGGTGATGGTAAAGTGTGTGTGTGTGTGTGTGTGAATGAAGGTTGGTTTGTGTTTTCAGTCATCAGGCATGGAAATTGTCCGCCAAAAAGCAAATTTCCGCAGAGTTTTTTTTGTTGTTCCGCCGAAAAAGCAAAAGTGTCCGCCGAAAAAATTAACGGGGGAGGCAAAAATGGTACTGAAAACTGAATTTAATGGCAAACTTTGAGCTCAGATGACACCAAATTGCACAATTTGGGTTCTTTGGAGAATTTTTTTCCGGCACGCCCCCAAACACTCCTAGTAAGGCTGGGCGCTTCGCGCCGTCGATTTTGATATTACTTACAAAATTTTAGCCTTTTTTACTTTTTTCAATTCCCGTGCCTGAGTCATACCTAGCTGATGGTAAAGTTGTTCATGAATTGTCACTCATCCACTATACCTGTTTGAGAGAGAGAGAAAAAGAGAGAGGGGCAAGATACCGTCACTCATCACCATAACAAAGTGATAAAGGGAAAAAAATGTACACAATCTGACATTTGATTAGCAGATTGCCTTTTGGCCTGGTGCCAAGCCTATGAAAGGAGATTTATAAATGTTATGCAAGTTGCAACAGCTGATTTTCTTAACTTTTTTTAGGATTCCTTCTTGAACAAGCCTTTCAAAGTACATGTACAATATTTTATTATTTGCATTTTAATGTTCTTATAATTTGCATCTCTCGTCGCATCAAATGTTTTCTTCCATAAATCAACTGAACAAACTTCAAGTACACTTTTCAACAAAGGGAGGGGGAACTCTTTTCTTGCACAGTTTTAACATTTTCAGAACATGATTCAGTTCTTTGATTGTTGTCAACAATTTGTGTACAAACTCTCAACTACATCCAAAAAGCTGAATCCTAAGAAGTATTGGTGAATTCTATCAAAGAATTTCCATTCAAAAGGCCCAAACCAATATTATTTTTTTCAAGAGTATTACTGACATGTTTTTTGTTTCATAAAAGTTTTAGTTTTTGGTTTTGCTGACATGTTTTTAGTTTCAATTGACTAATTCATTATAAGATACATCATAAAGATTTTAAAAGTTTTGAATTGCTTCTGAGTGTGAGTGAGTGTGTGGGATCATGGCGAGGTTCCCAGGATAATGATCCTGATGACTCAATCAGCCATGCTGGTATTGTGGCGAGGTCGGGCAGTTAAAACGAAACAAATGAGACGGGGAAAATTCCAGAAATGGAAAAGAACTAGGAAGAAGCAACATCACTTTATCTCATCCAAACAAACACAGCTTTTCTCTCAGCACAATCATTGTATTACATGACACATACCTGATCTGGCAAGTGTCATTCACATCTATATGTTGAGATTCCATTTTGGAATAAGTACACATAACTCAAACATTTTGATCTTAGAAATGGGCATCCTGTGCATTTCATTCGAAGCCAACCTAAAAGTTGGTTTGTACTCTCCTGTCATTGTTCAACACTTTTCTACTGTTCAACCCCTAATACAATCCTTTGGAGGAAGCTGACTTCCTCTGTCAACACGCCCCTTCCAAACATATGAACATGGACACATTATATTTCACCGAAAGCCTCTGTCAGCACACAAACTTTGCTGTCACATCTAAAGAGAAACAAACAAGTCGCGTAAGGCGAAATTACTACATTTAGTCAAGCTGTGGAACTCACAGAATGAAATTGAACGTAGTCCGCCGCTAGTGCAAAAGGCAGTGAAAGTGACGAGCCTGTTTGGCGCTGTAGCGGTTGCGCTGTGCTTCATAGCACGCTTTCATGACAACCAGGTGGTCTTCCTGACTGACGCTCTGTCAGTACTACAAGCAATGACCAGTAGCAAACTGCCTCAGCTGGAACACGCTCTACACAACATCAAGAGCCTGAGGACAGTACTGCAATGGATCCCCTCCCACTGTGGTGTACAAGGAAATGAAGAGGCGGACAGGATGGCAAAGCTGGGTGCAGAAGATGAGCAAGAGAACAACCCTGTGAGCCTGACAGAGATGAAGACCATCATTAAGTCTCTGCACAGGACGCCCCAGCCACAGGACAGCTACCACCTGCTATCCAGACCACAGCAGGTGGTCATCTTCCGCCTGAGAACGGGACACAACAGACTTAACCAGCATCTCCACGGGAAGCTGCATGTTGTGCCCTCCCCCATGTGTTCTTGTGGAGAAGCAGAGCAGGACACGGCCCACATCCTACGAGACTGTAGGAACCACCAGGTGCTGAGAGAGGAAATCTGGCCATTGCCGGAGTCCCTGCACAACAAGCTGTACGGGCCAGTGGCTGCGCTGCAGAGGACCACTAATTATATCTCAAGATCTGGACTCCAAGTGTGATCGGCGATCGAAAAGAAGAAGATAGCACGCTTTACTGTACCTCTCTTCGTTTTAACTTTCTGAGCGTGTTTTTAATCCAAACATATCATATCTATATGTTTTTGGAATCAGGAACCGACAAGGAATAAGATGAAATAGTTTTTAAAACGATTTCGGAAATTTAATTTTAATCATAATTTTTATATTTTTAATTTTCAGAGCTTGTTTTTAATCCAAATATAACATATTTATATGTTTTTGGAATCAGAAAATAATGAAGAATAAGATGAACGTAAATTTGGATCGTTTTATAATTTTTTTATTTTTTTTACAATTTTCAGATTTTTAATGACCAAAGTCATCAATTAATTTTTAAGCCACCATGCTGAAATGCAATACCGAAGTCCGGCCTTCGTCGAAGATTGCTTGGCCAAAATTTCAATCAATTTGATTGAAAAATGAGGGTGTGACAGTGCCGCCTCAACTTTTACAAAAAGCCGGATATGACGTCATCAAAGACATTTATCAAAAAAATGAAAAAAAGGTCCGGGGATATCATTCCCAGGAACTCTCATGTCAAATTTTATAAAGATCGGTCCAGTAGTTTAGTCTGAATCGCTCTACACACACACACAGACACACCACGACCCTCGTCTCGATTCCCCCCTCTATGTTAAAACATTTAGTCAAAACTTGACTAAATGTAAAAACACCTGTAATGCTGGTAAGTGCACTGGCTGCACATTCATTTTGTAACTGTTATACAATCATGCCGTACAGACCTCTGATACAATTTCTCTTCCTCCCAAAACCACTGTACACACAGAACAAAAAGACACTGAAAAATGATGTAATGCTGTTGAACTTACTACCGGTATATCATATAAAATCAAAATCAAAACTAAATAAAAAATGGGAGGGTGATGCACAAAATCGAATTGTATCTCACAGGCACAACAAAAAGGACAAAACACGTAAGGTCCGAGCGACAGAATGACAGGTTCTCGTCAAAGCCAGGACCAAACTTGTAAAAGTTTGTTTTTTCAATGGCTAACGTGATCAATGTTTTATTAAGCAGAGTGATGGCAATGAGCAGAAATGATGAAAGAAAATCCCCTTGCTACACACCAAACATGACATTAAGTGCTACACTGAACTGTCACACCATACAAATTGTTTGAATCAGAACACTGTAACAAGAGGGTCTCAAACACAACTTGCTGGTATCTTTGTTAGTCCCTGGTTGAGTTTATTTGTGTGTGGTCATCTTTTCCCGCTCTTGCTCAGTCGTAGATCACGCTCAATTTCATACTGCCGCACATCTGCTCTGTTCAGGAATGCCATCCTCTCAATGTAGCTGAAACAGAAGAGAATTTATTGGTGCTGATATTACTCCCTTCCAAAGATTAGCTTGATATCATACTGAAAAGAAATCTCAACCTGTGCGTGCATGTGTGTGTGTGTGTATGTGCATGCGTGTGTTTGTGTGTGTGTGCATGTGTTTGTGCTTGTGCGAGACAGCAAGAGAATCACACCCTTCCTCACTCAAATGAATATCTCAACGGCACCATTTTTCTTGTTTTCTTTCCATGTATCTGAAAAATGTGTGTACCCAGATCAAAAATGTATGGAGAATACTCTGCTCTCCTTGGTAAAGTAACCCAAGTATACTGCATGTTGGTTTAAAAGTCTGTCTATCTTCACTCGCTCATAACTGACATCAATATATGCATTAAAGACTCACCCATCTTTTCCCTTATTGTGGATTTTAAGGTCTTCTTCTATGCCCTCCTTCTTCTTGAAACTGTCCCAGTCCATTTTGGATTTTTCCTGCAAAGAAACAGGATGTCAGATTTGTAACACATGTAGCACTACGGACACCTTTGAAAAACAACTGTGAAAATAAATAATCATGCAGAAAGAAGAGAAATTCCCAGTGAGGACAGAATAGTACATAATATGACAGAAGAATGAATGCTGTGAACAAGAAAAGCAAATGCTCATAGGATTCACTTTCATCATAACTAATATGAATCGGAAACACATTCTCTGCTGCTCTAGCTCTAAAATCATTGAAGAAAATTACAATTTCATTCTTTCTGACCCAAACAAGGCCCTCCTGAAATCTTACTATGACCAGGATCAACCAGGTTTGAGTCATGCCTAAAAGTTTCAAAGTAATAGCTTCAAATACGTTCAAAAACTTATAATTTGTGACCCCACAGTGACCTTGAAACTTGAAGCAGGTCAACCAGACCTGAGTTATGTTTGAACCGAAAGCCATCAAACCATGAGAGTATGGGAAGTTTTAATGCTCTTGCTTCAAAAATGCTTGAGAAAATGATAGGGTTAACCAGACTTGGGTCATACCAGGAGGTCATCAAAACCTACATGTTTCTACTTTAGTTTGTTTTGTTCACAACCGGCTGGCCGGCCATTCAGAAAGAGAATGCTTATTACTATGACTCATGACGGGCGCTGTGGCGGGGTGGTAAGACGTCGGCCTCTTAATCGGAAGGTCGAGGGTTCGAATCCCGGCCGTGGCCGCCTGGTGGGTTAAGTGTGGAGATTTTTCCGATCTCCCAGGTCAACTTATGCGCAGACCTGCTAGTGGCTTATCCCCCTTCGTGTGTACACGCAAGCACAAGACCAAGTGCGCACGGAAAAGATCCTGTAATCCATGTCAGAGTTCGGTGGGTTATAGAAACACGAAAATACCCAGCATGCTTCCTCCGAAAGCGGCGTATGGCTGCCTAAATGGCGGGGTAAAAACGGTCATACACGTAAAATTCCACTCGTGCAAAAACACGATATGAACGAAGAAGAAGAAGACTATGACTCACTGATTACTCAGATGAGCCTAAAATACAGCCATATTGATACACCTCATGTATAAATCATGGCAAGAGAAGAGAGAAATAATCAGTCATAGTGACAAGGAAGAAGTTGAGCAAAAACGGGGGAAAAGGAAACATACCGACCAACAACAACAAAACAACAAAAAATTAGGTAGAAAACACTTTTTTTTTTTTTTTTTTTTTTTTAGAAATCCACAGAAATAAAGAAAGGCAGCAGGACTGACAGATGGGGAAAAAAGCCATGACTGACCAACACCAAAGCAACTGTTGACTTACTAATGTTCCCATCTTCTGTTTTTTGCCGATCTTGTTGAGCAGATTGCCAAGGCCTCCGCTGGCTGGTGCAGGACGCTTTACACCTCTGAGAACATTATAACAGTTTCACACACAATTGAACAGAGTGAACATACACAATACAGAGGTACCTGCCATGCGACGACCCTCCGATAAGAGGACATCTGTCAAGAAAGGACACCTTCTACTGTTCCATTGTCTATTTTTGTATCAAAATATTCCTATCAAAAAAGGCCACCTGTAAAGTAACAATTGGTTGATCCCCAAGGGTGTCCTTTCATCACAGGTACCATTGTACTGTGTAACACACATTTAAATGAAGGACAAAAACTCATCAGTTTATCAGTGAGGTAAAATCTTCAGATAACCATCTGCACAACACTCTCAGCTTTCTAGTAAACATTGCAATTACTTCTAGTAATATTCTGATGTCTGAACATTCATTATCATATATGCAGAGCCTGTCTTTCTAACAAAAAGAAACGTAAAAAAGAAAGAAAGAAAGAGAAAATCCATACACTGATCAGATAGATCCTCAATATATTATGTCTGAAATACAATTTAGTTTATTGTTAGTGAGATTAACAAGCTACACACCAAATTTAAGCTCAAACGACCTATAAACACCAGATATCTGAGTGCGGACAAACAGACAGATAGAGTGAAACCTATACACCCCAACTTCGGCCTAGGGATTAGTCTATCATCCCTGTCTCTGATGAGCGTCATCATCTCCCTCCACTCTACAATTCCTTTGCATCTCATCATAACATTACAACTTAACTAAGATCATAATATTACAAGATTAGTAAGAAGGAACACGACAATAATTGTCATCAAAACAGCTTACAAAATGCTGCTTCCAGGCGCATCAGATGTGGTGGCTGGCAGTTTTGTGGCGGATGGTACTGTTGACGATGATGGTGATGGTATACTTAAAGATGCCTGCTCTTGTTCCTTCCTCTCTTCCTCCTTCTTCAGTTCTTCTTTCGCCTCCTTAGAGTCGGCATCCACCTCCTTAGTAACTCTGATGACAAAGGGAAAAGATGTTACTGTCACACTTTTCCCAGCCCTTTATTTCTTCACAAAATCTTATTAATTGGTAACACCCAGCCAACACAAGTCAAGTCAAGAAGATTCCAATAATGCAACATTGAGAAACTACGCTTGTAGTCTCAGTAGTTAGGAGCACAATTAGGGCAGGGATAGAAAAAAACATTCTTAAAATGTAAAAAAAAAAAAGCACCAAAACCTTTTCCTTTCTCTTCTGAGATTTATTTCTTACATGCAGGTTGCTACCCAGCTGTCGAAAATGCTGTCACCAGAGCACACCAAAGGGAATAAAACAAGTTGTTACATTAAAGGTGGTCGTCTACATTTTTGCTTTTTTTCAATAATCTTATGGTTAGATTTCGCTAAAAAGTTATGTCAGATGATGAATGAACCATGGGGAAAAAAGTTATAGAAAAAAAATATATGTAAAAAAAGATTTTATTTTTGGGTAGCGTGACTCACGCTTCCAATATTTTGTTTTCTGTTTGCTGAGAACATGTGCTTTGCCTAAAAATACTGACCAATCAAATTCATGTCACTATGCTTATAGCCACGCCCAAACAAGTGCAGCAACAGTTTGACACTGGAGCGCTGTCCACGCTTTTGTTTAAACGCACGAAATGCACGGGATTTGAGAGGAGTTTTGCGCTTGGCATATTCCAAATAAGGATATCCTACTATGAGTACTACGCTGGAATACTACAATGAATTTTCAAACGGCTACACTGGCTTCGTCTTTCCTGATCGAAAGGGGGTGTATTGTTGATATTTGTAGATAATAGACTCTGCATTTTAATGGTCAAATGGCGATTTCGGTATAAAAATGTAGACAAGGACCTTTAAAGAACTGCAAGATCACATGACAGGATGTGTGAGCTTTGGCAGTGAAGCCGGTTCTTCTCACATATATTTAACTTTCAGCAAAAACTTGTGTTAAATGAGCCAGTCAGTAATGGGGATTGAAGGCAGGGAAATATGTTAGGCTCTACAATAGTTTTAATTTACATATCTCAACTTAAATAGACCACAAACAAAAGGGAAGCAAAACATTAAGAAATAGGTACGACATTGAAATACAATCTTACTTGATTTCTTCCCCAGCAAAGTCAAAGACTTTAGTGATGGTTATCTTTTTACTAGCTGGCTGTGACGCACTGGAGGCTGAGGTTGTGTTGGTGGTATTCTTGGAAACGGCAGAACTGGCAGGGCTGTTGGTCGTCTGAAAACATAATGTGGAATTAGAGCAAAACTGGCCGCCATTAAATGTCACATACAGTGATACCACAAATTATGCGTGTCAAATGTAAGTGCACCTTAAATCACTGCACAGTTTTCAAGATAAATCATAAATTTGCTGAGACCAAACACATCCAAATGTTAAAAAAACTACACCAAGATAAAGAAGTCCCTTTCCGGAACCCGGCCTAACCATGCAACCATTATTCTTATCTGTGTGGGAAAGCCCATACTTAACATTTAGACTATAATTTTGACACATTGTATTGCTGTGGAAGCCCATACTTGACATTTAGACTATAATTTTGACACATTGTATTACTGTGGAAGCCCATACTTAACATTTAGACTATAATTTTGACACATTGTATTACTGTGGAAGCCCATACTTAACATTTAGACTATAATTTTGACACATTGTATAACTGTGGAACCCCCCTTCTATGACACCCCCCCTCAATTTAAGACTCCCTCCCTTTTAAGACCCGTTTTTCTCAGATTTTCTGCTCATAACCTCTGTAAATTTAACCTCCCCTTTTTAAAGACTCACTCCCTTGTAAGACCTGATTTTTGGAGGTCTGAAAAGGGGGGTTCCCCTGTATCATCAGTTTAAATGCATTCACTTTCAAAGTAAAAATGGTATGAGGATGTACTTGTTTGGTGGCAGTGGATGCTGGTGATGCTTTAGGAGGAGGTCTGGCAGCAGGCTTGACATCACAGAGAAATCTTGACCATAAGTCATTCTCTTTTTTCTTTTCCTTCTCAGCCTTTTTTGCTGCCTCCTCTTCTTGAATTTTCTTTGCCAGCTCTGTATTTTCTGCATCTCCATTAGTTTCTTTCTCAGCATTGTTGTCTTCTTCTAGCTTGATGCCTCCTTTTCTTTTTCTGAAAAATTGAACACAATTTAAATAAATCAAGATAATACAACAGAGACACACTCATGATACAGCTACAAAGTTGAACCCTTTCAGCACACAGAGTACAGACTTATCACTCAGCCAAGCACTGACTGTATGGCTGTGCTGCACTGCTGAAAACCGCCTGCTCAACCACCTAGGGGTAGCTTCAGTTATGCGGCTCTAACTTTAAAACTAATCAACCAAACTCCACCATTCTTATTGTAAAAAACCCCCTTGAATGAACCATGTGTTTCTTGTTTTAAAGCAATACTCACAGTTTGTGTTCCTGCCCATGAGAAAAACACGTAACCCAAAAGCACAACAGATAAACAGGAACTTCAGAGCACCGATCACTGTCACTCGTGGTTAGTTGCAGAGACATTTCTTCTTCAAAATCGAATTGCGAATCGACCATTCCATTGTACTCTTCACCACTATCACTGAATGCAGCTAATTGATCGGTTGGTTCCTCTTGAATTTGCAGCAATACTTCAGCAAACGGAACACACTGCCGAGTCCTGAACGAACCTGCCTGAGAACTCATGATTCGCTGCGTTTGAATTTGATTCAGGAATGATGCAAAAAAACTCCGCTCAATTCAACTTCAAACTTCCCAAACAAAGGCAAAATGTGCGCGGTAAGTCAGAGAAGGAAGTGACCTTTGACTTGACCTGCTTTACGACCTTCTCTTGTTCGCTGACAGGAGAGTTCAACCAAGTTAAGTAACTGCATTGTGCTCCGGTTGTCTGCTAGCGCGTCGCCGAACAGCGCCTACAGTGTTCAAGCAGGCAGTCGCCGATCGGTGCCTAATGTGCTAAAAGGGTTAAGTTAATAACAATTATGACACATGCTCTGCTCATCTTTGAACTCTTGCTCTCTCTCTTGGGGGTTCAACACAATAGGTAAATGTAAATGAGAAGTTATACACTTTTCATCAATGTTTTCTGCAGCGACTTCCACTCATTTTCTCATATTCTTATGTGTCCCAATTATGTAAATCTGAAAAGGTTTATTCTTCGCTGATGAACAAAAACAACAGTTACTATGCAATACAGAATCAATATATTATTACCTTGGCGTCACATCACCCTTGCTCTGCTTTTTCCCTCGAGTTTTCTTGGAGCCTGTAGCGGTGCCAGCATCATCACCCAAGACTGACAGGTCTTCCTCATCCCCTGAGTTTTCCTCTTCACTGCCTAGATCACCATCTGAAACAGTTAATCAAATTAATGTTATAAATTTACGTCTTGTACATATGCATGCATAATTGAGCAGATAATTTTGCGATCAATGCTAACATTATTAGTGATAATTACTATAGTATTTCTAGTCATGTTGAACTTTAGCGTGATAAATTCATGAATAGCTCACAATCCATTGACGCTTTTGACTTATTTTTGATACAAGTCCCTTTAATCAAACCAGAATATTTATTGTGAAATTAATTGAGGGATTGAGCTCCGAACTTAAGCAGAATTAAATAATTTGGTCAATTGATCAACGAAAATGATGAGAAAATGCATACGAAATATCAACAGAGTTGCCTCCCTTCCTTTGGCTTTGAAACAGCGGCTTTGCTGATGTTTTCCTTCAAAAACGCATGAAACAGACCTGTGCACACTCAAAACGCTCATCAGTAGTAAACAAACCAAATTTCAGTAGTTTTTAAAATGTTTGAGTAGTAAGCTGTAACGACAGTTCAAGACATAATTCTGCTCACAAAGCACACAAACTGAAACACTATGACGCAGTAGAATGGGAATTACTATAATTTATTAACAAGCCAAGGTGAAACATGAACACTGTTGTAACATTTGTTCTGAAAATGTCTTTGGTCTCGTTATTCTGGTCTCCTTTGCTGGATTTTATGATCTCCAGGTTGTCTTGAGAATAACTGGACTTTTAGCACTGTTGTGCCGTTTTCTTCTTCTTTGGTGACAGAGCTGGTGTCTCCTCTTCACTATCTTAATCTAGCACTCTTTTTACATTTAGTCAAGTTTTGACTAAATGTTTTAAACATAGAGGGGGGAATCGAGACGAGGGTCGTGGTGTGTGTGTGTGTGTGTGTGTGTGTGTGTATGTGTGTCTGTCTGTCTGTGTGTGTGTGTGTGTGTAGAGCGATTCAGACTAAACTACTGGGCCGATCTTTATGAAATTTGACATGAGAGTTCCTGGGTATGATATCCCCGGACGTTTTTTTCCTTTTTTTCGATAAATACCTTTGATGACGTCATATCCGGCTTTTTGTAAAAGTTGAGGCGGCACTGTCACACCCTCATTTTTCCATTAAAATGATTGAAATTTTGGCAAAGCAATCTTCGACGAAGGCCGGGATTTGGTATTGCATTTCAGCTTGGTGGCTTAAAAACTAATGAGTGAGTTTGGTCATTAAAAATCGGAAACTTGTAATTAAAATTATTTTTTTATTAAACGATCCAAAAACAATTTCATCTTATTCTGCGTCATTTTCTGATTCCAAAAACATATACATATGTTATATTTGGATTAAAAAACAAGCTCTGAAAATTAAAAATATAAAAATTAACTTACGGTCACGAAGCGAATTTGCCATTTGACACCACTTTGCTATAGGAACGCAGAGCAGTTGCTTATAACTATAAGAGTACAAAGAAACGAAAACAATCTGATGCTGCACAGCCTTTGCTGTGACGTAGATTACATTTTCACAATTTCGACACTGAACCGCATCAACACTCGGAGCGTCATTCGACGCCATTTTGCGAAGGTACGCTTCACTTTCGATTCATGGTATCAAAGTATGCTGGGAACAAACACAGACAAAAACAATCAAACACACACACACACGAAACTAATGCTTCATGGCAGTTTATTGTCGGAGTTTGGAACACACTTGGAGTGTGTATCGACCTAGAAACGGTTGTAACTATGTGAATGTACATTATTTGCCAACCCTCGACACTCCGAAAAAGAGATAGCGGAAGTCCATACGTCAGACTGATTTTTCATTGGCTACTTCCTAACGACTTGTTAGGGGGCATTTCATTGGCTACAGATTTATAACAGAGCTTTTCATTGCCGGAGTGTATACAGACTCATCGATTCTGTATACACTCGGAGTGCGTATAGATTTTGCCTATCACTTATTTCACTTTTACTTGAGGTAACACTAGCGAACTTTAAAAAAACAACGTTTACTAAGCCTGGGGCACCGACAGACCCATTTTAACCAGCTCTACTTAAAACTCCACTCGCTGAACTTAAAACGTCCAAAAGTGTACAAAGAAGAGCAACTAAGTTACTCCCAGAAATAAGTGATCTGTCTTATGCCTTTATGGCAAACGTCTGAAAGCCCTAAATCTACCATCCCTCAAACACAGAAGAACCAGAGGAGATCTGATTCAGACATAAGATTTTAAACCAACTGGACGATATTGACAGCTTATATTTTTTTGCTGAGACAGTGAGAGCGTGTGTGATAAAACAAGAAATAATGTTGATAAATTGTACATGTATACAGTTTGCAAAAACAAATGTGCGAAAATTTACATTTAGCAATAGAGTGGCACCAGTTTGGAACTTACTATCTCACAAAACTAAAACGGCTACTAACCTCAACAGACTCAAGAACCAACTGGACACAGAAATATTTATGAAATCAAGTTTGAATGAGTACGATGAGTGACCATTGTCACACAAGTTACAAATTATGCATGCAACACAGACCAATGTATTAATACGATGTTCTGGTTCTGGTTCTAAACTAATGATGGGACGTATAAAGGCCACGAGGCCTATCTCATTCAATGAGTTTGTCCCTATACCTATACCTAAGAGTTCCTAATCCTATACAGGGCAACTATCCTCACTGATTAGTGCGCCTAATGTCCATAGTCTTTCGTTGTGTAACTTAATATGTACGTTAATGATGACCCTGCCTTCAGCTGAGTAATACTGCTGTTTGAACATCAAACCCATCAAATTGTATTAAAACTATTATGTAAACATGTAAACAGTACGTTGACTGGCAAAATCACAATGAAACGCACGAGGGGGGAAAAACCCGCCTTACACTTTTACAGTTACACTACAAAAAGCAGGGCCTTCTGAACAGAAACGTTTCTTACCTGTCGGAACATAATCAACGTCTTCTTCGGAGTCGTAATCTTCTTCGTCTGACATTCTGCTGCTTGAATTTAAAGAACGAGGTATACAAGAAAAACCTGTGTTTCAAAATTCAAGCTTCTCGATACAAAAGGTAATCAGTCTGACCGCATAACGCAATTCATGTTCTGGAGTTATCTCCCTTCCGGACTGTTCGCTGATTATAACTTTCAGGAATAAAACGTTTAGGAATAGAAGAGAAATGTGGCTTTCAATCCCATCCCCACCCTGCCCCCTCCTTTTCAGTCTTGGAAGACTGGTACATTTGTGTCAGCGTGTTACAAGTTTTTACTGATTTTGTCTGTTACTGAAAAAAGTCGTGATGCACTCCAGCTGTGTAAGTGGTTGCCTTTGACTTTGTGTATGTATGCAAAAGGTTCAAACCCAAACTTGGCAGCTCTCTTTCATGTCTGCAGGTGAGTCACAAAATGTCAAATATTTCATTTGAAAAGCTGTTGTTTTGTTTGTTTGCTTACATGTTTGTTGACTGTTGGTTTCTTTTTTTATTCTAAATACTTTTAGTTTAATGCCAATCCACCACACACACACACACACACACACACAGGAGCTCAATCAACAAATTGCTGTGACACTTGACAATAACAGACATGAGATTTTGAAAATGGCATTCAGTGTAAAAGGTTGGGGTCAGGCTGAGCGATGGCGCCTGAAATTAAAGAGAATAATGACCTCTTAGAAAATCTTTGGGTTTGAATTTTGCTTATAGACAGCAGAAAGACGGTGACACACATCAAGCATGAACAAAATAGAAATGTCTCAGTACTGTACTTATAAGCACACAATATTGCATAAAGTCATAAAAACCAAAATTGTCTTACAAAATCATTTTTATTCTTGTTGCATGGTGTATTACTTGAAAAAATGGCTTGCGTTCCTGAAAGCAACTGATTTATAACATACACAAATGAACACATCTTTCTCTGATACCATTATTCTTGTCAAGCAGCATAAGCTTGCCAAAACCATCACAACACAATCATCAGTATCATTCCATTTCAAATCAAATTCAAAAATTGCATGTCTGAGAGACAAAAAAAAGTAGTGAGGATGCAACATATAATACCAATAAAAATATATCCAGCTAAGGTGGTACACAATTAGAAATTAAGTACACAGATCCACATGTACACAAATTGACTCTATGAGCAAACATCATGTATAAGCATCATTAAGCTCTCAACTACTTTGATACAGGCAACCAAAGCCTACAGAGAAATGTGCTTTCTATCATGGGTGTGTACTTGATAAAAATGTTTGCATACAGAGCATAACTGATATAATGTCAACCCATCCTGTTTCAACCCTCTATAAAGAAATTTAGATTTTTCTACAATCTCACGATCAAATACTATTTTCTTGTTTTTCTTATCACCAACAACACTGTCTTGTAGCTGTCTTCCCCTTGTATCTAAAAAGTACAGGCAATGAACTGATTTACATGTTTTTGAAAATATTGCACACAAATTTCTGAAAATGAGAACAAGTGTGGATTTTGTTTGGAGTATTCTGCTTTCAACCAAAGATTCTGTTTTGCATTTTCTTTCAAAAGCAGCAAGACAGTTCTCAAAGTAATTCCTGAATCAAAAATCACACCAGAATGACAAGAGCATGGAAAAAGCTAAAGTAAAATACAAATATGATATTTCACAATCTGGAATGCAGGAAAGTGCATGAAAGCCACTCCTTCCTAAATTATTAACTAACACAAAATGAACCCAAATATAAAAGACACCATTTTTGTTTATTCAAAATTGCAACGGAGACCCAACTGCACTCTATGTTCCTGTATGCTTGAGCAAGACATTTAGCTACAAAAGTCACAGCTTCCCAAAAACAACAAAAAAGAAAGACATGACATATTTACAGTTAACAACCTACTTAAATAAATGATTTTTTTTTATCAAAACTTACAATCAGTCTGCAAACAAACAAAATGAAATAAAAGGGAAAAGTTACACATCAGAAGTAAACACTGAAACCTCCTCTGGGATCTGCAAAACAACTTTAGATTACATATGAGAGGTACACTGTGTTATGAAGTCATATATTTACACTAAAACAGAACTTTGTAGAAGATAAGGAATCAATAGATTTCCAGAAAATCAAAACAAAACAAAAACCAGACAAATAAGTATAAGTCCAAAACATCTGAAAAATTAACACAAGCAGTACTTGTGCCATTTCATGCAGGTATACATCTATACAAACAAAACGAAACTGACAAGGGCTAAACATTCTATTAACAATTTAGCATAGCTGTTATAACTCAATGAAAAAGAAATGGATATATATGCATACCAAAAACAAAAAGATTCTGTTAATGCCACTATAAGCTGCTAAATTAACTTATTTTGTAAAGTGTTTTTTAACAAATTTCTAACAATTGAAAGACTTTCAGACCTACAGGACCATCATGACCTGATTGACCACACAGGAATGCTTGAAATGACGTCACGGAAAGAAAACTACAACAAATAATGTCTTGGTGATCTAAACCAACAATTCATCACTTGCTGACCTAAACAATTCAACTTTTAGACACAATTTTTCTTACATAGCAAAAACCATTACATGTAGTTCCTAACTTAAACAATGAAACTTTCAGATACAGGTTTTCATTTTATTTTTATACACAAACATGGCAAAAACCCTGGTGTGAAAATGTACAGGTCTGATTGCAAAGTGCGGGTGCAGATGACCTAAATGCTGATCTGTCCCTTCGAAATGTTTTCTCCTTTTGTTCTGGCCAAGTCAAACAAAGAAGGCCGAACTGCAGTTTGCCCATCCATTCTTCCAAGCCACATAGTCTAGCGTCTCCTGTGCTAAAAAAACGTCATTTCAGGCACACGTCAGATAAAACTGTTTATCAACTTCTTAAGCTGAAGAAGACCATTGGACAGCAAGTCAGATGAGCGTTACACTTCACAATTGTTTGAACCCTCTACTGAAATACGTTCTTCTTCTTCTGCGTTCGTGGGCTGAAACTCCCACGTACACTCGTGTTTTTTGCACGAGTGGAATTTTACGTGTATGACCGTTTTTTACCCCGCCATTTAGGCAGCCATACGCCGTTTTCGGAGGAGCTGAAACACGTTAATCATCTTGCAACATGGGCTAATCAGTTTTAGACGCTATGCCGTGCGCAATACTTGCCCAACCAGGCTCACACTCTACATAGCCTTCTTCACCCTTTCAGGCATGGGAATTGAAAAAAGTAAAAAAGGCTGAAAATCTGTAAGTAATAGCAAAGTCGACGGCGCAAAACGCCTTGCCTTACAAGGGGGTTCCGCCGGAATTTTTGTTTCTCCAAAGAACCCAAATGGTGCAATTTGGTGTCATCTTAGCTCCCAAGTTTGCCATGAAATTCAGTTTTTAGAACCATTTTTGCCTCCACCATTTATTTTTTCGGCGGTGGACACTTTTGCTTTTTCGGCGGAACAAAATAATTCGGCGGAAATTTGCCTTTCGGCGGACAATTCCCATGCCTGCCTTTACAGTCAAACCCCCTCTTAAGACTTCCTCCTTTTCAAGACCCTGTTTTCTCAGATTTTCTGTTTCTAACCTTAGTAAATTTACCCCCATTTTAAGACTCCTTCACTTTTAAGTACTTTTTTACTCCAATTTGTGGAGGGGGGGGGGCTCCACTGTATATCTGCTTCAAGGTGTGCAGACTCCTGCAAATACTTCCTTCCCAATGTGAAAACCAGTATTCACATCCACAAAACCCTAGCTTAACAATAATCATGCATGCACAAAGATCACAAATGCAACCTGCCCACATCAAGGAAACAACAAGATCAAATTCAATCAAAAGAATGGAATGACATTTTATCCATACATAAAACTACAACAGTAACTCCAGTTACAATGCTACGACATTCCAGGTTACAGCTGAAGAGGATACAAATCATTGTATACACACATCAAAAAACAATGTACACCAATACATACAGATATGACGCCAAAAGATTGAATGGATACATTCACATCCAAATGTCAGGACGGTATTTAACACAAAATGCTTTCAAAATGCAGAAAATATAGTGGGGGGTTGGGGTGAGTTGAAGGATTTTTCTTTTAGTTTTGTTTTACAATGCCAATTCCTTCTATCAATAACTGTATACCAAACTAGCATACAAACACTACAATTTAGTAGTTGGAATTTTCCATTACAAACACTAGCATGTCTTGTTTTATAATTGTCCATGACTGTCATGATACTAGTCAAGGAAAGTGTCACTCCTACCCTTGTCCTTCTTCATATTTACCGCACCAGGCAGTATCAATAAAAGAGCAGCTTGGAGGGGGATGGTGGGGAGTGTAATAGTCTCAGCGCAGGGAAACCCAGAAAGTAAAGGGGGATGGGATGGTATGAACAAAGATGTTTAAAAGGAGAAACATATGGTGTATGCAGTCACCACAGACACAGTAACCAATCATTTACTGAAACAAATTTTAATGAAAAATTATGAAGTCTCAAAAAGAAGACCTTCAGTTGAGCAGCTAGGTGCAGGAAGAGTTTTTGTATAAATGGATTCTTACCAAAAATTACGGAAAGCTGTCATGAAATAACTCAAAAGTACCTTCTTACAAAGGAGCACTGACCTCTTTTTGATGCGGAAGGTGCAAGTGAAAAGCTGCTCTACTTCTAGTGAATGAGGAAGAAGAAGAAGCTGCTCTACTTCTAGTGAATGAGGAAGAAGAAGAAGCTGCTCTACTTCTAACGTCCCTACAAGGATACAGTAAAGAAGGAACTTGAATCTAAATGACTAACTCACATCCAGCAGCTCTCGGTGGAGATTACTAACATTTATTCTTCCTTACATTTTACTTGCAATGCTTTTGCCAAAACAGGAAAACATTCTTCGCAACTGCAACCAAACCAGATATTTTCAGCGCGCTATCACAACTGCGCAATGTCAATTAACATGAACCTAACTCCATAAACAAGTGAAGATGGTGTTGTTGCCTTGACCACCATGCTATCCTCTACCAGTCCAGTTTAGGGGCCTGTTGATACATGTTTATTGTTATACACGTGCAGGCTTGGAGTCACAGGAGTCAAGGAAGTTCCTTGTCTAGCAGACAGCAGGCGTCGTTCTGGTTTCCAGGTCGTGCTGAAGCTGAGTGTGCACAGCGCCAGCTACGCTCCTTTGCTGGACCAGTGAGGGAACTGCAACACGCATAAGTTCACTCGTTATGGCCACATGCTGTCGTTATTAATACTTCCAGTGATGCAACTGCAACATGCTATACAGAAGCTTACAAGCAGTCACGCAAATCATTTCTTTAACTCACTTTTGTTTTTTAAGTATGAATCCTGTTCTCACCTGAACTAGTAACGTACGCACACACACATACACACACCATCACCCTCATCTGGTTCCCAGTCTATCGGAATACATTTAGTCCGAACTTGACAAACGTTAAAAGATATGTGAAGAGAGAGAGAGAGAGATGGGTAGAGAGAGTCAAAGATCACCTAACCACCATACATCTACAGAAGAGGGAAAACTACTGACCGTATCCCATGCCCTGCAGGAAGAGTCTGAAGGCTTCGCACACTTTGCCCGGCTGTTCCTCCAGAGGCATGCCACCACAGTCGGCCAGCTGTCAACATCACACAATTCAAATAACACATGGTCACATCAAGTTTCCTTTTTAATCAGTTAAGCCACTGCCCCCTGAACCGCCCGGCATGGCCCGCCGGAAGTGCCCTATGAAATCCCTGAAACGCCCGGCATGGCCCGCTAAACACTAGGTCACCTACTTTCACTTTCGCTTTGAGCCTTACCCATAAGGCCTTGCGACCGGATGTGATTAATGCACTTCCTTCCGGCTGCTTCATTCTAGCGTTTGCAGAGTTTGAATCGATGCGATAGTGTGTTAGCTGTGAATTTTCAAAGTTTGAGATTTTTTGTCTGACATTATGGCGTTGAACGAAGGTTTGGAAGTATGGTGTTCGATCATGGGGAACTCAGATGACGATTCTGACACGCCTTTCGAAGGTTTTCTACTTGAAGAGGTGAAAGGGGATGAGTCTGACATCGATCTGGGTGTTGTTATTCGACAACAGGACTTTCGGGAGGATTTTTCTGGGAGTTTCAACATATATTGGTGTAAATGAGGACTGAAGGCTGACACGTTGGACGTTTTTGAAGAACACTTGCTGGATTGTTTTTTTTTAAAAACATTTATTACATCGGAAGTGGACAGAACATACTTGCATATGAAACTATAGTGTATTCTCGAGTTATTCTGCCATCTTCATATATAAATGTGAGTACTCTATGATTTTATATGAATTGTTTTGCTTTGTATGTGTGCATGTTGTGCTGAGTAGTTTCCCATTGCTCAGGATTAAGAAGGCTGCCTGCCATTTTTTTGTCAGGGGGCATTGGGTTAAGCCACTGAAGTCATTGTCTGTGGTCTTATTTAGTTTTGGTTTAAAGAAACGACGATAAGGTTCACCTCGAAATATGTCTTTGAAATGAAGAGTCTACATGTATCAGAGGGTAAAGAAAAAACAACCAATTGCAGTGAAAAAAAACAACAAAACAAAAAACAACCTAGAATAAAACTTAAAATAATATCATCTGTTCATGCAAGAGAGATCTGGCTGTTATTCATTCATGCAGACCTGCCAACCCTTGTGAAACCTGAAGTCTAACAATTCACATAATTTTTCAGCCTAGCAAATGGTGTTTTAGTGTAGCATTGTCTAAATCTAATGTGCACATCCACATTTAGGCTGTTTCTCGCAAGAATAGACATTTAAAAAAAGTTAATTTTAAACAAGTCGCATGAAGCGATATAAAAACATTTAGTCAAGATCAACACCACAAACAAGTCATCGCCGAGACTCCATTCAGATAGTCTCGGCTAACCTTACCGAAAACCGAGACGGGTCACGCTCGCCTCCGCGAAGCACACTTCCGTAGTACTTACTGAACCTATTTTCTTTCATTCTGAGCACATTTATAGAGTAAACATGACATATCTATATATTTTTGAATTCAGGAGAAGATGAAGAATACAATGCAATCATTTTTTAATCTGTTTCTGAAAATGCGATTTTAATGACAACTTTAATTAGCAAACTCATTAATTATTCTTAAGCCTCCAAGCTGAAATGCAATACCAAAGTCAGGGCTTCGTCGAAGGTTACTTGACCAAAATTTCAACCAATTTGGTTGAAAAATGAGAGCGTGACAGTGCCACCTCAACTTTCACGAAAAGCCGGATATGACGTCATGAAAAACATTTATAAAAAATATAAATAAAAACGTCTGGGGATATTATACTCAGGAACTCTCATGTAAAGTTTCATGAAGATCGGTCCAGTACTTTTCTCTGAATCGCTGTACACACACACACACACACACACCACGACCCTCATCTCGATTCCCCCTCTATGTTAAAACATTTAGTCAAATCTTGACTTAATGTAAAAACGAAACATAATGGCCAATAGAGAGTGTCTGCCACTTTTCAGTGTGGACAATGTTTTATGACACAAATTTTGACTGCAATGAAATTCGGAAACGAGTACCAGAACTCACAAAAGAGAGCTAACTGTTGCATGCTTGTGATTATTTGTTTGAGCGTAGCAATTCTAAGCTGGGCTTAACAGCGCAGCGTGATACACTGAAAGCGTAGCAGTTGGCAGCTCTGTTCAAGTAAAAAAAGATAAAGGAATGTGCCTACCTTGATGAAGTCTGTCTCCTCAGGCAGCATCCTGCCGTTCATCTCCACCACATCGTCAATGTGCGGCGAGTCATCACCCACCAGCATTAGACTGCGGCATCTGAAAATCAAGGCATCATCACTATGGATCTGCATCTTCTGATAGCACCGCCTTGCCAGAGATGGGACAAAAAACAGGAACCGTGGCACAACAGCACAATGAACTTCTTTTTCTGTTTTTTTTAAATTTTTTTTTTTATTCCAAGAAGAAAAAGCACCACAGAGGCATATAACAATCACAGACGAATCAAATCCAATCGGTAAGTAGAAAAACGCAGACGGTGTTAACACGTCAGCGAAAAAGGGTGAAGTGAAGGTGACGCGCCCGTGTGATCAGATGTCCCGTGTGATCGGATGACTCAGCTTTGGCGCCAAGCGCTACTAGTGACATCCGGTAAGGGCGGTCACTCTGGGGTATAACTCTAGTTTCACTTTCGTTTTCCTTTCGGTAGTTAAGGGGTTATATGCAAAATAACATTGTGTTTGGTAAATCTAAATTAATAAGTTTCGTTCATCTCATGTGTTGTTTGCCATTGGGTCGATGTACTTGTGAATGTTTTGTCTTGTCAAAAATTAAATGTTCCCATGACGAACCATTCTAGTTTTTTTTATTTATTCTTCTGACATGTTCTACGGAAGTTCTGATTAGTAACTTGCTACTTGCATGTTGCCTTATCCGCATTTTGTGTGTGCTAGCGTTCAGTATATCTTACATGGGTGTTTAGTACAAGCATGTCTGCAATTGTTTATGCATGATTGTTCGTTTAAACGCAACATGGAGATTAATTCCTGTTTTATACTGGGCAATACAACTGTCTCTTTCCAAGTTTTTACCCGTCTGCATGTGCATGAGTTTGCATTATTATTGTTCACTCATGGGTATGCATGTGCATACTGTAGAGGGAATAATACACAACACTGATGTTTTTCTCTTGTAGTTAAAATGATATGTCACAATTCGCACGTGAAATTCACAAATCAGCGTGTTTCTGCTCTTGAAGAATGTGCTCCCACTACACATAACATTTCACACACTGCCTGCATACCTTATGGTGCGAGCAGACACTTTCCTCATTGGGTCCATTTCTCGCACGATACCATGGTCTGAGCGCCTGCAATCAAACCATATGCCAAGTTCATAATTCATTCTACACACTATTCTAGGAATATTTAACAAAGGCTAATACATTTCATCAAAACATACCCAAGAAGGCACAAACATTGGAGTCTGAAATCTCCGTTTTTACTGAAAGAATAGATGGGGGTTCTGTATACCACACAAAGCCTCAGTGAGATCCATGGGTAGCGAACCAATGAGTTTGAAAATTATTATTCTTAGTCAAATAAGCCCTTAAAAATAAATATAAAGAGCAGCTGACAGACATCACATACATGCCTATATAATCATACTCCAACATTTTCTCAAGGGATTTGCACATATCCCCAGAATGGGCCCTTGGGCTCTGAAATGTATGTAAAATTGTAAATTTACGTAAAAATCACACTTGTGAAGACAGTATCCTGGACTTACTTGAGGTAAGACTCAATGAACAGTGCCAGGTTCTGGGCGTTGATAGATTTGACGTAGTCCTGGAAGCATGCAATCAGGTCGTGGCTTTCCCAGCGCGTTTTCTGCAACAGACAGTGTAATTTCTGTATTACTGTTTGTCACAAAAGCTTGTGATGATACTTTTTTTTGCAAAATAAAAGATAAGACAGAATGGATGATGGATAAAGAGACAGAAACAGAAAGGAGAAACGTATTTAAAAATATTAAAAACAAAAAAGAAAGAAACCACTGGATGGCAGAGAAGAACTCAAAACCCAGGGCTTTATTTCGAAAGGATAATGGATTTAGGCTCAGCCTAATCTTCTAACCTGCCCTAACCATGTAGAGCATAAATGAAAATGTAAGCAAAAGTCTGTGTGTACCCACACCGTCAGAAAGAAAGGCAGAAGGCCACACATAACTGAGCAACAGCAAACTGCTTTATCTACATGGTATGCAGAAATCGAAAAACAGATAAGACAGCCAACGTTGCCAAAAGCGACTTTCTTGAAAACATTTCTGAAATAAGTTTATTATCTGTACGAATCATAAGGGTTTGTCCGTCCACTTAAAAAGACCGCTTGGTCGAAGTACAGTGAATGTAACTTTTTTTTTGTGGTCATGAATTAAACATTCCAATAACATACCATTCTTGTTTTTTTGATTTGACATGATTTTACATAAAGAATATGAAAACAACATTCAAGCAGCAACAGGGCTCTCTCTTTCCACCTGAGAGATGATAATAAATGAAAGTGAAGGCAGTAAACATTTCGTGTAAACATTCTCACCTTTCCAAACCAGTGCCAGAGCAGGTATTCCTCCGTGAAGTTGGTCAGCTGACCGCTGAACAGGTACCAGGAATTCATCTGTCAAACATGTAATTTGAAGGTCTACATTTGTTACTGGAACTACACTCAAAGTAAAACGTCAACCAACATTTTAAAACAAGTGTACATTATTCACCAAAAAATAGTACTCCCTGTACAGTCAACTAGTAAAGACCCATTGAAAGTTTCATAACAATTCTAACTCATTTACCCAAAAAAGAAGTCAAACAGTAAAAAGCTATATACAATTTCACAAAAATTGTCAATTATTTTTTTATTCCTTCCTCTATCTATTTTACCAAAGAATACCTCTGATGAAAGGCCACCTGCACTGTTGGAACAATTTTGGTTGGTCAAAAGAGTTTCCATTTTAGCAGGTATCCCTGCAGCATCCTTATAATTATGATCACATGTCACATCAAATCAAACACTCATTTTAAATTCTATATGTAATAAAAGTGAACCGGATGCGACAGTTCATCAACCTGCATTACACAACTTTCTCATGTTATTTTCTAGTCTCTGTGTTACAGAACATTTCCGGTATTATATCATTTTAGTGCGACAAGCGCTTAGAACTGTACCCACGGAATACGCGCTATATAAGCTTCCTATTGATTGATTGATTGAGTGTGTCCGACAATAACGGAAACAATTGCATTTGACAGGATTTTGTATTAAAATAAAAGCTATTACTTTGTCGTGTCAACATAGTTGGACCCGTTTCCAAGACTAAGTGATCAGATTCCATTTCAAGTATTTTTCTTGCCTTTTGGTGGCCTGCTTTGCAAAACACGATTTCAGCAATTCTTTCGACTCTTCACATTGATTGAGCACAAAATGAACTATGTGAAGAAAGCAGACACCTGTCACAAGAAAAGTTGTTACCTTCTGGTATCCCCATTCAATCCAACCAGCCTGACTGGCAGTGGCGTTGACCAACACAAGGGAGTCCACTCTGTCGTGGTGAGCCAGCTGGAAAAAAACCGAACAGCAATGATATAGCAGATCCCTTTCTTTCATTTGCGTACAAAGTCACATCAGTTTAAAGCTTTCTATTCCCAGCTCACGTACCTTTGAACAATTTGCTGATCAGAAATTTAAAGGAAACATGAAAAAGAACATAAGCTGTATGCACACACCTGTCTCTGTGTAAATAGCAACAGAATTTAGTTCACCAGGTCTACTCTTAAACCAAACTGCTCCCTGGAAATCAGGTAAACATGTAAAAGTTTTACGGTGCATACCTAACGTACTTTCGGGACAATAAGGCGCAACATTTTTCCTCAGCTTTGACCCCTGCGCCCTAATGACCAGTATTGCCCTGTGTATGGCTAAAGAACAATACACATGTTCCCACATTGCTATACAAAGAAACATAAAACTCCCTCTCTAGTGATATGCATGTTTCTGCTACTATGACCCTGGCAAAGTTTTCTCTCAGACATCAAAGGCGGCTGTTTCATAGTGAAAAACTCGGTCATTGACCCGGGGTCAGAAGGTCAGCGTCTGTAAACTAGGGGAGGCAGCTGATCTCAACTGAAAGGTATGTGTCATTGACCTGAGCCACATCACAAGGCCAACTAGCTATTACAATGCAGTATCTTTGATCTCACCGCACATGTGGAGCAAAACAATTTCCACTCTGTATTTTTTCTTTGAGTTGCAGCCAATACACCGGAAGCGCCTACTGTGTGTATTTTCTCATTTAAACCTTAAAAGTGAGGGTTGCACCTTTTACAACAAAGCAACTTGCAGTCAAAGTGGATAATTACTCACCTCATAACGACTAAGAATGTTAGCTCCAGCACCAACTCCAAAACCAACGATACTTTTCAGCCTGCAGAAGAAAGAAAAACACAGACTTCAACTCTCAACAGTTAATGTCCTTTACTGCAATCTTCTAATGATGAAAAAGCTTCTGACACGCACAAGCACACACACACACACTTCCACGCACAAGGCCAACACTTAAAAAAGAATTTGTTTTGATCAAGACGTGTGGAAGTAATTTCTTTTTCATGTCCATAAATGCAGACGTTTTAGCATCTTCATATCATAATAAAGCCCAACTTTACTATTGATGAAATCATGCAAACAATTCACAACACAATTGTCTATGCCCTTGTACTTTCCAGTTAAAAGTTACAGAGGACATCCCCCCCCCCCCCCCCCCATCACCTTGACCCCAAAAAATCTAAGTAATTATGGTCTTAAAAGGGGTTGAGTCTTTAAATGGAGGGACATTTACAGGCAATTTACATTTTAAAAAAAAACAAGGGTCTTAACAGCGAGGTCTTACAAGGGGTTCCACTGGGGACCGAGTAGCTCACTTGACTTGTCATCCGGGGGTTCCACTGGGGACCGAGTAGCTCACTTGACTTGTCATCCGGGGGTCATGGGTTCCAATCCAGGTCAACTTTATGTGCCGACTCAGAGACGGTTACTATGTCCCACCCCCGTGTCATCACAGTGGCACATTAATGACCTTGGTCATTCTGCCATTAGTGCAGGTGGCTGATTACACCTAAACATCCACACACCTGGGTAGCCCGACTCTTGTTGCTGCTAGCTTTCCACCGGGAGGAAGAAACCCCAAGTTCCCAAAAATGAGATAAAACAGAAAATGAAATGTCCCTGCTTACCCATAATGCTCCACCACGCAGTGCACGCCCTCGGCCAGCTGGTCCATGGTGGGGTAGACAAACCTGCCAACAACACAACTCTCCTACATATCAACAACACATAATCAACTCGAACCACAGTGTAAGCTCTGTCCAGGCCACTTTTCGCTTAAACTACATCTATTTTGATCTTTTTTTCTTTTCCACATGTCTTCCCAAGCAAAATGCAGTCAAACATTCCCTAAAAGTTGCAGGATGATGAGCCACTCTGCAATCACCGTCTTTAGTCAAGTGAGTATATTTGTGCGAGTTAATAAGAGCAATTTTCGTTGAGGCACATTTACATTTTCAAAAAAAACTTCTTTTTTTTTACATTATAAAAGGTGCTTTGTGTGAACATGACAATAATTAAAATGTTGGGTAAGCCCAACTTTCTCTTGTCAATAAAAGGCTAATAAAATAAGTTGATAAAAACAAAACTCTCCACCTCTTGCCAGGTTATGGCCAAGTGATGATATTTTCTGTTACCACAAAGCACAGAATGTAAGGATCTTAAATAAACGTAAGGTAAATAAATAAGGCAAATAAAATAGGGTTAAAATATGCATTAAAAGAAATCGGGATAGATGTAAGGACACGATCACTCCTGAAAAGAAAAGAAATAGTCAACATGGCATAGCAATTAGAAGCAAAAAAAACCAAAACATACCACTGCAAAAGCCTACGAGAATGTAATCTGTATAACTGTGTGTCGGATGGAGGGAGAGAGAGAGAGAGAGAGAGAGAGAGAGAGAGAGAGAGAGAGAGAGAGAGAGAGAGAGAGAGAGAGAGAGAGAGAGAGAGAGAGAGCGAGAGCGAGAGCGAGAGAGAGAGCGAGAGAGAGAGATAGAAAACTACAACAGCCCAGGACTGTGTTTATGTCTACTGATGGTTGTTCAACATTTTGAAATGGATGTACATGTACTAAGAAAAAATGCCTCATCAGATACGGAAACAATAATTATTTTATTTTCTGAAATGTAACGCAGCTTTTGCACACCTCTATTGCATTTGGCTTTTATGCTTGCTGATCCCTCAAAGCTTTTGGGGCCAACAGCTCTTTATGCAAATGCCAAGGAAACATTTTATTGTGTACTATGGTAGAGAGCCATGAGATACACCTGTCTGCCTGACAATTTGCACAATAAGGTATTCTGTAGAAAGGTATTTCAGGAAAGATGAGAGCAATGTTTGACCGTTGCCAGTTTGAAAATCTGCAATGAAAGCGAAGGGCCTTTTCACTCTTTTATACTCAGCCTTTAAAGAGGTACACGTATACAAGTTTTTGCACCATGATTATCTACAGTCTCTGACCCCTGCCACAGCATTAACACTGCACTACTATGTAGCTTCATCATGCATCACCACACCAGTCAACAATATCATGCAGTTAGGATGAGCGTTTTTTTGTTTCATTCTCAGATGAATTAGTCTGACAGACTAGTCTTTTCTCACAATTAAATGTAACACACTCTAACATTCCTGAGACAAAAAAAGTCTATCAACAACACTCCAAGGAAGGATAATACACGCCTGAGCAACAAACATTTCATTTGCTGAAACAAAATCTGACGTGGCTGAGGCTAACACAGCAAATTCTTCCATTGAACAGACTAAAGCAGGAAAACAGCAAACCACGTAAGCCATGTGAATTGCCATAATAGAGACCGTTGTAAATCAATGTAGAACAGGCACGGTATTCAGCTGAAAGAGGTTTCCCTAAACGTTGATGATTTTCAACTTTTGAACATTTTCTGTCTTTTTCCTGAAGCAATTAAGCAAAACTAAAGCTTCGGGATTTTGTTTACTTTTGCTCATTTCCGCGAAATCGCAGGGATGTTCCATGCCTCGTAGAAGCAGTTCCCTAAACAGGAGAAATCGTTAACATTTTAAAAGCGGCTTGAATTTAAAAAGTTCTGGGTAATTACATGATGATAAAACTGCTGTGTTGACAAACATCAGGCTGATTAGTAACAGATCTAAAAGTATACTGCACTGAAACTTCTGCTTTGGGGCAGCCAGTACAAAATGTCACGACTGATGGTCATGATTATTACAAATGAAGATGTATCAAATTCAAAGGAAAGTGTAAACATACACAAGGGTTGGTGATTATAAACTGGAAACTTGCCACTGAATGAGTGCTTGTTTGCATCCCATTCCCAACTGCCCAGTTCTTCTAAAGCATTCTCACCCCACTGTTTATGTTTTAGATGATTGATAAAAAATAAAATAAAATAAAAAGTTGATTTTTCAAGTCCAAGGCAATGTCAATACAACATTTTTTCATGATGAGTTATTCTTCCCTGCAAAATAAAAAGTGCACTGTGTGAATCAATGACTCCGAGTAAATGTTTGAAAACCGAACCAAAAAGGGGATGGGGAGGGAGAGGGGCATACAGTAAGGCGAAAATAAGAGACACTGAAAAGAGAGACACGGAACATACCTGTTACCTAGAGATTCAGGGTTACCCAGCACATCCTGTCTGGGAACAGTGAGTCAACAGGCAAATGTTATGGCACAATGCACCACACAACCAAAACTCAACCAAACAGACAATCATGCTACAGCACAATCCTCTAAGGTTTACCATTCCACAACGGCAGCGAATCATTCCAGTCGTTAAATAAACATCTGGGGAGAATCAGTCCTCTAGCTTTTCATTCTAACAAATTGCAGTCAAACATTCCATCTATTTTCACTAATAAAAAGTCCTACCAATGGAGGAAGAAAGTGTTTTTTCAATACTGCTGCCAAAAAGAAATGTTAAGGCACAAGTAGTCTAAAGTAATATTCCATTCAAAGTATAAAAGTATTCAACAAAAAAACTACACTGGTCATACCCATCAAAATGTACTGCACACTGTCATGGCGTCCTCTTCCACTACATAAAAACTTGTAAAATACACTAGATACAAAATAACTCAGATCACTTACTCATTCATGCATTTGGTAATGATAAAACAACAGATGACAATGCCAAATGCCTACCACGTGGTAACATTACTAACAATCATTCAGGTGGTGAGTTCACAGATCATCACAGTGTTAATCGTGGGTTAGTAGAGTTCTAAAACATCATGCACAGAACGTTGTTTTACCCCAGTTCAACTGTTTTGTCTGCACACCTACCAGTAAATTAAAAGATATGATAATCATATATTTGACTTAATAGGTTATCTTAAAGGAACCCCAAATACCATGTCAGTATAGGGATACATGTGACTGTTATCTTACAAGTCACAAACACTGACTTAAGATCTCCAGTTCCACAGAATAAAGCCGGATATATATGAAGATATATAACATCAGAATATTGGGGAATTTATTTTGGGGGGGATACTCAAGCATAGTCTCATTATGCAGGATTTCTTAGTTACTTGTTCATCTTTTTCTGTTGTCGCTGGTTAGAAACTTCTCCGCTTGCTGTAAAACCTCGGACACATTTTCTCTGTTATACAAGTGAATGCTTCTGCTCTTGAACATGAAATGCAACAAGACAAAAACAACCGTGAACATGATCAGTTGTGTGAATGGGAACAGCATTAACTTTGGAACAGCACTTGAAACGGAGGCAGGGTAGAAAAGGTGAACATACTCAGGTTTAAGATGCAGTGCGCCTTCTTCCTGGCCCGGAGCGTTGACATGGTACACACAAAAACTACGCAGGAGGGGCTGCATCTCACCAAAGCTGAAGAATCCCTGAAAGCAGGTCACGTCTGCAACACACACAGAGTCACAAACACATGTGAGCACAAATGCATGCAAGCACACACATGCACATATACACACAAAATAGTCATTTTAAGATTTTCTTTTTGAACATTTCTTTGAGGCTTGAATTATCCCCACAAGATTGACAAATTCAATTTCCTTGGATCTGGTTCAAATTGAAAGGACCGAATTCTCCAGCAAAGAATAAGCTGTGAAAAAGAAAAGATGCAAATTTAAAGTATAAAAAAAACAAAATCTGCAACCTGAATAGGTAAAATGTCTGACTTATTCACTCTCTCAAATCATATTTTTCATTCCAAGTCTTGTCAAGAAAATAAGAACGGCCAACTCACGATTGAGTCCAATATCATGGAAGGTGAGAATGGCTTGCTTAGAGCGGTCTCCCTGGATAGCAACATGCATGTTGCCGTACGGTGTCTCGATGTCATCCTCCTGTGTACAGAACAACAAGGTCAGTCATTCCCTTTCTACACTATTGATCAGTTATTGGCTTATTCAAACAACTTTCACTGGCTTTCTGCAAGACACTAAAGAGACAACCACATGGTGTTTTCCTTACCAGTGACTAAATTCACATACCTACCTTCTACTTCAACTATAGCTTCGCCCTCTTCCCACCCCACCACACTTTTTTTTTTCCTTCTCTTCTTCCTTTTGAAAATCCAACTCCAACAATCAACGAGGCCTTCCTTCATCAACTCAGTCTTATATAAAATTGCTAGTGCTTAGTGAAATTACTTAAATGATTATGCAATAAGTTGATCTTAGTACTAGTGTTTTCATTTTATGTTCAATTAAGCTTTTTTTCATCGTGTGTTTGTGTTATTAGAAATGTGATGTGATGCCAAACGAAAAATGTCCATGTTTGTGTCAAATGAAAATGGACCTTAAAGTTTTCTTATCTTATCCTATCTTCACAGTCTTTGATGTATTTAATGCAGACAATATAAAAACCTCAACAGATTCCCACCTGAATGAGGATGGCCGTTGCATCGTTGGCAAACGAACGAGGCTTAGGATCGGTTGCCTCAATGCTGATCAGTTCAATGTCTGTCAGTTTCTCCATTGTGCGTCGCTATAAGTATAAGCAAACAAATTGTTTTACATAGTACCAAGCAACCCAAAATATTTATACATGTATATCAAACAAAATCAGGGTTCACAACATCAATTTAAGAAACTCACCAAATTCCAGTTTTGTAAATAATAACTTGGTTGTTTTTTCTGCAATGTTCTTACCTTTTAATTTTATGTATCTTTTCAGGATTTTAACATAATTTTGCCCTTTCTTTCTTTCTTTATTTGGTGTTTAACGTCGTTTTCAACCGTTCAAGGTTATATCGCAACGGGGAAAGGGGGGAGATGGGATAGAGCCACTTGTTAATTGTTTCTTGTTCACAAAAGCACTAATCAAAAAATTGCTCCAGGGGCTTGCAACGTAGTACAATATATGACCTTACTGGGAGAATGCAAGTTTCCAGTACAAAGGACTTAACATTTCTAACATACTGCTTGACTAAAATCTTTACAAACATTGACTATATTCTATACAAGAAACACTTAACAAGGGTAAAAGTAGAAACAGAATCCATTAGTCGCCTCTTACGACATGCTGGGGAGCATCGGGTAAATTCTTTCCCCTAACCCGCGGGGGGGATAAGAATATGTAATTTAACCAACATTTAATCACACTTCACATAACTCAATCATTTTTCTCAAATCTCTGAATGTTGTTTTAAAAGCTAAGCATTTGGTGCCTTTCAATAATAGTTGCAAACAAATAATACTGAACAAAATAATGTGTATACAACTCAAATATAAAAACCTACATACATTAAATGCTTCAAGTTCAACACACACTTATTCATTAATTACAGCTCATTTCACTCAATCATTTTAAAATGATCATTAAAAATTTTAAAACAGAAAAGACTGACCAACAAATGAACTAAAATCATTATTTTGTTAGAAGAACTATAGAACTAAACAGAAAAAAAGAAAAAAGGTTACAGTGCTGTCAATATCTAATAAAGAATAGTGTGTTGTTTTGTGTGTGCAGATTTTGAGAAAGTAAATGCTTTACGCACACACAAAAGTATTCAAACAAGAAAATGCATTTAAACCACCAGAGTTCTTTTAAGCAGCAAAAGCGTGAAAAATAAAGGATGCAAATTAGAAGAGAACAAGAATACAAGTGCAACCTGTACAAGTAAACTCCTCCTCTCGTCACCCGAGAACTATACCCTATCCTAAAAACACAAAGGAGGAAGATAACCAAATCCAAACAGTCGAAAGCAACCACCTCCACTTTTTCAATGTGCATGTAATTTGAAATTTAAACTGTCCCAACAAATTATTCCTGGTACGCACACACACACACACACATTCACACTTAAAGATCTAAACAAGTCACTTTGCATATAAAAAGTAATATATAAGTTTCTGCTTTTCCTTGGCAAATGGACAATACATTCCATTTTACATTTTCAACTTTCAATACAACAAACATACATTTTTGATCCTGGAATGCATGAGAGGCGCTTATGCTTTGACAAGATTATGTGGTAAAGGTACAAGTGTGTATACATGTATTATATTACTGATGTGAGTTAATCACACATCCTTGCCAGGAACAACACTTTCAAAGACTGTTCACATCTCATGTAACATGATTCTATTTCATTGTCTGTCACTATATTTTGCAACTCAGTCTTATCTGAAATAAATTAAATGACAAATCTCATTACTGTGCCTCTTGCCTCTTACACACAGTTGTGCAGCGTGACATTTCATTTGTACTGCCGTCACTCCTGCAAAGGGATTGTCTACTTTCATGCATTTCCTGGTCATGCTACGTCATTGTATTCTGGTGTAGCAAATCTGTGTACATAATGGCTACCCCTTTTCAGAACCCTAAAAAAAGCACTTAGCATTGTTTCACACTAACTTGTGCAAAATATGGAAAAGAACAACAGGGATTCAACGTTTTTTTTATACTACATTAAACCTTGAAACCCATACATGTATGAACAATTATAGGATGGACAACAGTTCTCAAATAACACTTCTGCTAAATCCATCAACACACAACAAAACCAAGTCCAAACATATGATACAGTATTCAACAATGATGCTATAAGTACAGATACATTTTGCATCAGTATCACTTACTTTCTCTTTTTCTCTCTTGTGTAAAGGCTTTCCTCAATTGAGCCCGAAGTTGACTTCGCAAGATCTTTTTACCACAAATGAAAATCAGTGCCAAAGCTTCATACAGCAAGCTTCGTGAAGTCGACTTCGCACAATTAATATAAGTCTTAAAGGGATACAGAAATGTCTCCAATGCAAAAATATTTATGCAGTGTAATCTCTCAAAATCAGATTATCAGTACACTCTTTCCCTTCCAAACATACCACCACTGCAACAAACCTAACTCTGTTTATCGCTGTCTTATACATATATATATATACCTAGACTCTAGAGTCTTCACTACTCAAGACAAGGCACAGATAGTGACTTCTATATTCGGACAATGGAACAATAATGCATGTCTGTATATTGTTGCTACATGTATGTATGCAATGGGACTGTTTAGTGCAATACATCAGGGGAGGGGAGGACAGCAGTAAAGTCTGCTTGTGACACCTGATGACAGATCGCCTGGTCTTGACACCACTGTTACACAGGCAAGGTAACAACAGGCACTTACTTGTCTAACAACACAGCCTGAAGGCATAGACTGTACCTGCAGTGTCAGTGACTTATTACTGAGAAAGTCTGTGATGCATGACCAGTGTATACAAGTTACAACTTTCATCCTGGCCTGCCTCTCTTAGTGAACAGGGCTGACTTGTCATTGTCACAGTATTTTTTCTTGTCAATTACCTTGAAAGGGTTCACTTGACTCTTCTTCTAGTCCACACACACACACCTAAAGTCAAAACTATCAAAAGTTCCTTTGCTCAAACATCAGTGTCTTCCCCTTCAGGTGTGGGTGTGATCTGACACTGTGTTTACCAGCTTATATGCAGCAGTTAATCTATTCATACATAGAGAATCTATGCGTTACTGATAGTCTAACACAGTGATACATCACATTCAAGTGAATTATTTAAACAATTTACAAAGCAGATACATGAACATATACAATGTCTAAAGTAACAAGCAATCAACGTTAAATATCTATCTTTAAATGGAATCTGTGCAGAGTTAGTAGGAACAGACATCACACAATCTGGGGGGGGGGGGGTTCAAAGAAAGAAAAAAACAACGTGCTACGCAGATCATGAGAATATAAATTATTTGCTAAACATAAAAAAGGTTATACCTGAATGTGTTCTCAGTCATTGTTTCAACAACCATGTACTCTCTCTATTTCATACTTTGAACCCCAAATTGTGATGTGAAGCTTCTAGGACAAGTCAACAATCTGCATGTAGTTTCTAAGCAATAAAGCCTAGGAGAACCTGCAGAAGCATATCCTTACATCTCTCAAAATTCAATTTGTGTGTGTGTGTGTGGGGGGGGGGGGGATGCTTTTGCTGTTGTTTTGTGTGCTTTTTTCTTAACTTTTTCTGTTATTCATCATCATAAATGATATTATCATGTTATCATGAAAATACTAATTTGCAACTGCTGAAAAAAAATCAGAGGGAAATTTAATTTCTTCAAACTTTCACGAAAATGTGGCCACGTTGTCTGCAAGTTCTACTATGTGCAATAGAAAGAATGCTGAAAGAGAAGCAGGTGCAGTATACAGATGCACAGTGGAGTAAATATAAAAAGGCACATGGATTGTAAGTTGGAAGCAAAGCTGGTAATAAAAGCGAAAAACAAAACGGAAACTGCAAAATAAGCAAAACTCTGCATAAAATAAAATGAAAAGAAAAAGTCCAAACAGAGAAAACTACAAGAATGTTTTGGCATGCTGACCTCAGCAGAGCTGGCATCCAAGAGGTGTTCAGTCTCCATTATTTAAGCAATTGTGTGTTTTACAAACCAATAAAATGCTGCAAACACAAATGATAACAGATTATAAGCAGAACATTCAATGAGAATTAGTCAAATCAAATTTCAAGAAACAAGGACTGGTGATATATTAGCACACCATGTACCAGAGACACTGAATTTCAACAAAATAAATGGATGCTTCCTATCACAACACAGTATATTTAATTGAATAAGAAACTGCTATCAAAGAAAGTTTCAAGCATAAACAAGGTCAAAGTGTGACTGAAAAAAATCACAAAGTTCTACAAACTAAAAGAAATGTTCAATCATGTGACAAAGTTTTAAAAAAAAGTGCAACTGCAAGTATCTATATTAAATCATTATATATATTCACTTTAAAGGGCAATAAAATATATCTTGCAAGTTATAAACACATTTTGAAGGGGTTGGCTTGGGCATATAATAAATTTATATTAATAATTATTATATCTATAGGAATACAAGGAAGAATGATATGGACAAATGGAATTTTTTGGGAGATGTCCTGTTATCAGAGGGGCTGACCCTATTATTTTCAACAAGCATTGCAACAGACTTGCTCTTGTACAAATTCTCTTCGGCAAATTCCATTTATACTAACAAACGAAACTAACCTAAACTATTCTCTTTAAATTGTTGCATTTTTAGCGAAGAACATTTGAGGATCAACAGCAAAATTTTGCAAATCAAGGACACTCAGCATGCACACATGCAATCTCCAGCATTAGTGAACATAATCAATATTCAACACAATCATGATGTTAGTTACATCATTGTTTACATTCACAACTAAGGATGTGACACTGGCGAGAGACAGGGAACCCAAACCTCTGGTCAAGATGATGTACAAATGTTATTATCGTGTTTGTACTGTTTGCTACATGGCAAATCTGCATTCATACAAATTTATCCGAATTGAGTAAGATAATTTTGAGCTATATTACTATTACTAATGACTCATTCGAGTCATTGAGTGGTTCACTGTACAGATTACAGTATGATTTATTATGTTGAAAATTGTGTAATCTTGACCGCAGTAAATATTATACGAGATTCAAACATTGCGCATGATATAAAAATCTAACAACGTGCTAAAAGTAAGATCCAATGTAAAGATTTATTTTTTTTATTTTTAAGATCCAATGTAAAGATGAAAGAACACTAGGTGACTACAAAATGAGCAGATGAGTTGTCATGAGCCACAACCATTATGTTAAGAATAAATAATGGTTACATTTATGCTTGATGAATCAAACCAGTTTGAGGACCCATGCTTTGATGAGTTTTTCCTCATTATTTTCATAAGTTTAACATAAACGGAGTGGCTCGGGAACCAGCGAGTCGGTTATGGAGCTCCCAGGCTCGAGAACCAGCAGTCACCGGTATCTAACAAAATAGACCTTCCTAGTTTCCCCTATCCTGGCAGGAATCCGTTCTTAGCTCAGATGTTACCAAACTGTGAAATGGTTCGTGAGGTCGCAGGTTCGAGCCCTGTCATCCCGTTTAATAGTATTTTTTTAGTATTTTTAAATCTTCTTTAACTCTCCTTTCTTTTATTTTGCTCTACTCTTCTTTATTGCAAAGCATTTCGGTGATCAACCTGAGATTGCAACAACAAAGCTCACGATTCACTGAATTTGTTCGCGAACCAAGCAACGTGAATCACTGGTCTGGGCCCGACGGCTAAACATGTAGAAAAAAAAGTATGGCTTCGCATAGAGTTACTTCGACTTATTTCTCTGTTTCGACAGAATCTCTGACATCTGCAAACCGCATCTCTCGCTTAGTCGCTAGGGTCGGTCGCTCATCAGTGATCGCGCTGTTGCCAAAATACAAGTCTTTCAGAGTCCAAAACTGATCTCCATTAATCTTTCTCCAAAAAAGTGAAAACCACAGTTCTTTGAATTAAAAATTTTAGTAATAAATTTTCATTTGATTAATATACTTACCCAACTCACATATAGCAATTAACTCTAGTTCAGTGCTGGTAACGCTGTACGCATCCCCTTGGTAACAAGGGAAGCCCCTCTAAAAAAAGAGTGACCAATACCCATAAGGCCATATTAATACATACTTCCGACTTCCGTATGCGCGCGCATACGCCGCCATATGCATCATTCCAAACGAAGCCCAACTCACTCCCCTTTTTTAGAAATCCACCCCCCACAGCGGGGAGGCGGGAGGGAATAAACGATGTGAGTTGGGTAAGTATATTAATCAAATGAAAATTTATTACTAAAATTTTTAATTAAATTACATATCTTACCCAACTCACATATAGCAGATTGCTACTATAGGTGGAGGGCACTTAACCCAATCAGGAATTGAGAATCTGTCCTGCCGCTAACAGAGCAGGTAACCCAGAAACACATCCTATCTCAATGCATAGGCATCTCTGAGATAAACACCAATGAAAAACCTTTCAATAAAGCCAGCAAGCCGACTCAAGAACACAGTTCTGCCAGGAGACCAAATCGAAGAACAGCTAGAGTGGAAGCCCAATCTCTTGCCCCGTGAGGCCTAGCTGTAGTAAAGGGCAAAACTGCCCTGACATCCCCTGCCTGACTCTGCCACCATACATAAACTTGTCTAACTATGGTGGAGACCCAATTGGCTAACACTACTCTCGAGATGTCTTTAAAGCGCACCAAAACGAGTGAGATAAAAAGAAGTTCCTGAGATTCCGATCTAGTGTGCAGAGTCCTTAACGGAAAACTGTGGAGGACTATAACCGTACAAAAATGTACATCAGAATCTCCAAGAGCCATAAAAATGCTCAAGAAAGGAATATAGAGTCCGTGCTGTTTGAAGGGATACCTGAACACTGTGGCAGTCCATATAGGCAAGGTTGACCTCAACAAGTCATTACCCCTACCAAAGTTGAAAGGCATTCTTTCTTCCTTTATATAAATTAATCAGTGTTTAACGTCGTATATAACCGTTCAAGGTTAAAGGGCGACGAAGCAGAAAGATAAGAACAAGAGCCCTTAGATTTAATGATCTCAAGCAATCCGTGCAAGCCAGAAAAAATCTTCAAAACTCGAACAGACCAAAAGGCTAAATATGGCTCTAGGGGAGCCAAAATAGTGATTAAGATTTGAACGGTGAATCAAAGTTGGTAACTCCAGATTCCGCTAATATGCCAGAAAACCCAAAAGAAACCTAAGTGCCATAGATCAGTCTTTCTCCGAAAATCTGTCTATAGCAAAATTAGCAGAAAAAACACTTACTCCCACTTCTCACAGAAGCTACCCGAGTAAGCATGCCCGATTTCCGTGTTGATCAGCAAGGCTAGTTAAGTAAAAGAGTCAAAGAATCCAATCACAAAAACCCTAAAACTAGGAGCAAAGTCCAAGAAAGGACTGAAGATCAGCTTTCAGCAAGCCTAAAGTAGGCCCTCTTAAACTTGCTGGTTATAAAGCCACCAAGAGAAAAATTAGCACCGAGCTGTCTCAGTAAAACTGATATCACATAATGTCTTAAACAAAGACGTGGGAGAAAAAGAACGGAAAGCCAAAATAGGTGGCTCGCCACCTTCATTGTACCGAGAGAAGAGGAGTTCTATCCGTTAAAACATAAGCCATCTGTTCCACGCCAGACAACAAGACAAGTACCAGTCCAGAGTTGACGGGCAGAAGAGCCCGAGCAACTCAAAAATATCCTACAGTAGACACCCGTGAGAAACGAGTGTGAGCAAAACCGGAGCCCTCTTGCCAGCCTAACGAGGTCTGGCAACCCAAAAAGAACGGGCCCAAACTGTGCGACCAGCAGGCCGCTCAAAGTAAAACAAGAGTAAAAATTTCCATGCCCGGCAGTCGGGCGACGAAGATAAGCAAAAGGCGATAGTACCAAAAGGCAAAAACTCATTAATAGAAATTTCTCCCATTCCCCCGAAGGAACAAAAACACGTGGTCAAAGAGAGTCTGCTCCAAGTGGCCATTTGGCCGACAGACTTAGAGAGTCCGCCCAGTCATAGAGACTCTCATGAAGGTACTTCGCTGCTAAAAAGATCTCGTGATGGTAAAACCACCAAAACCTCTCATGATCCGTGAGGAAGCGATAGGGAGTGAGAGACCCCCTTTTCTTGATGAGAAAAGCCCCCTGTGGAGTTGTCTGCTTGAAACAACACATGTTCCAACCCTTTGTTCTATTGCTTAACACCCAACAGACCACAAAGGGTCCTATAAAAGCTGAGAAGCCTTAGACATCTAATGTGCTCCAGCCCTGCACTCCCAGTTACACCTGGAGCAAAGGACTTCTATCAAGGGCCGCTTGCACAATTTCCAAGAGATCCAAAAACGGCTCAACAAACGCATGACTTAGAAAAAAGATCAGAACCCTGAAGCTCTGAAATACCAAACGAACCATGAAAGAGAACCAAAAAGGGAGGCCCCCGTGTCTCCCCCCACAAAGAGGGAAACCTAATCCCCCCCAGCCGCTGTGTTAAACACAAAGGCGAAAGAAGAGTGATGCCGAGAACTAACTTCCAGTTGACATAACTGCCGCAAGTGTGAAAGAAAGCGTGCTTTTGTGTGCCTACCAACACCCACCGCTAACTTGCCTCAGGGGGAAGAAAGGTGGATATTAGACACAGAACCCTGCCACGAACGCGAGGGTAAGGAGACAAAAGATAAAGTCGAGAACGGCGAGCCTGAAGCCTTTATTAGAAAACAATAAAAAGCCAAGGCCTGCCGTGCGCTTTCCTTCTGCAGTGAGCTTTTAAGATAGAGAAGAATCCCTGTGCATAAAAGCGAACTCACAAAGAGGAACCTTCAAGAAAAGAAGAGATAAAAGTCTCGCCAAAAGAACAAACCTTTTTGAAAGAGACCTACACCCAGGCTAAAAGCAAAGCTACATCCTTCGTATCCGCGTCCTGACGGAACACAAAAACATCCAGATAGGACGTAACCGCGCACGAGAGAGCGCAGAAACGAGATTTGTTAAAAGCGGTAAATGTAAAGGAGTGCGGCCATAATGAAACATAGCCAGGAGATCCTTGTTCTGACAGAGAGACAGTCACTCCTTGCTATTAACATCCAGACGGATGTTCGCCAATTCCGGGGAACCCGGTGGCGGTTCCGTAGAAAAAGCAAACGAATAAACTACGTTCTTAAGCTTGGAGTAAACCGAAGCCTACGGATAGCGATCAGCGCGTGACGCGCTGCTTGAGCAGATGACGCAAGCTAAAGCCCCGCCACCGCAGGAGCTAAGCCGAGCGTTGCCCACAAAGGAAGTGGTAACAAAGGAGCCTCAATTGTGAAAAAACAAATTTCACAAGCCCAAACGACCCCAACAGAGAATCCAAGAACATAACGTTCTAAGATTCCCTTAAAAGGCTCAGGTCAGCTGAAAATGCGCAAAACGCGGCAAAGCTGAAGTATGAGCTTCCCCCTGAGATGCCAACAAAGGCAGAGATGGGGGAAAAGCATCGATTGAGTTCGCAAATTGATCCTAAGAAGGAGCAAGACACGCCAAAAAAGATGGAGGAGAAAAGGCAGATGACAATGCTACCGCTAACCCTACAGGGAAAAAGCGCGTAGTAACCTCTGCCATCCATGTAAACAAAGATGGCAGCTTCGCTGAAAGTCAACAAAGAGGCGTCTCCATCTGCCCCAGAAGCTTAGTCTTCCAAATCCTCATCATCCTGTACAGTGGTATTCTAACCATCTACAAAAGGATGAGAGCCGGAACCAATCCCGAAAAAGCAACAATTGCCAAAAGGGAAAGGTTCGGAACAAATTACCCAAAAGCCGGAACTCCGAAAGGATATTCCATCCACCTGCCTCATACCAGCTGAAAGCCTGGAAAAGGAAGTGCATTTAGCCTGAGTAACAGCAGAGGAACCGCAACAACGGAACCGAAAGCCGAAGACTGATGAGCGCCAACTACCAACACCCCAGTGTTAACGGCAGAAGGCCAAACCATCCTGAAACCGGAAGCCACAGCCGCAAAAGCGTTAGCAAAATCGGCCACGGATTGGCAAATATCAGAACCAACCGGATGCCTAAACATGCACCAGAAGATCCTATTGTACCTTGAAGCCGCTTAAGCCCCCAGTGCCACTGCACTTGACAGCCTAAACGGCAATTTGAATTCAGTGCAACCACCCCTGCGGAAGCACCGTCTTCTGAACAGCCGACTGACACTCCCGTGCCCTCCGGAAGCTGACCCCCTGCTTGACTCCCATAGTCAAACAAAGAGCCAGCTATACTGTTCTCTTCCTGCCCCCCGGGCGGAAGCGAAAGACGCACACCCGTACCACAATCTAAAGAAGCGGTTGGTTGCGCAAATCTTCCGTTCGCTCTCCAAGGTTCCTAACCGCCACCGACCTGCTGCCAATGCAGTCAGAGCCAGCCTCAGCTTCGGAACTTTCACCCACAAAGCCAGAGCCCGGAGTTACTTTCTCTTGGAGACGCTCTACCCTTTCCCCGGAGAACCCGGGTACTTGGGTAGAAAACATACCTTTAAACTGGTGTGAACCACCGGGAACCGGAACACAGGCCACAAGCGAAGGCGTGGTCCCATCATCCCATTCCGCATGAACATCAGCCTGAGACACAGTAGCAGACGGCGCAGGCGAACGTTGGCATCAGACGAAACCCCCGTCACACCGGCAGCGAACGCATCTCCGCCCGCGTGGAAGCGATAACCCCCGCCAAGGAAGAAACCTGTGAACTTAAAGAGAGCAACAATGTCGCCACGTCCGCAGACGCACGACCGGGAAACACATAAACCAAGGAAGCCTAAGCGGGCTTATCCACAGGAGAAACCTTGTCTAAAGGTTTAGCCGTCCAAAACGGAGTAGGAGGCATGACGACCAAAACATCGGTAATTTTTTGCAAAGACAGTACATGAACCGAAACACAAGCCTGTCCGGAAGCCTTTGCTTTCCCAGGTGTTAACTTTGTCGGCGGAGAACCAGCAGTTACTCATTTAGACAACTGCCGCTTCTTGGCGTTAACCGCCATGACCAAAAACAACTCACGAAAAATTTTGTAAACAAGAAAATTTCACAAGTTCAATTTAAGGTCAAAAACGCCCACAAACACAAGCAAAAAACAGAAAGATCTCACCTCAACATGAAGAGACGATAAGACAAGCAAGAAGATACCAAGAGGTAAGTGACCAAGTCCGTAGACGAAGTGACAGATGGCTGAACACAGCCAGAGCGTACAAAAACACGACCAGTCCCACTGCTCGCTGAGTATGGAATGATGCATATGGCGGCGTATGCGCGCGCATACGGAAGTCGGAAGTATGTATTAATATGGCCTTATGGGTATTGGTCACTCTTTTTTTAGAGGGGCTTCCCTTGTTACCAAGGGGATGCGTACAGCGTTACCAGCACTGAACTAGAGTTAATTGCTATATGTGAGTTGGGTAAGATATGTAATTTAATTGAAACTTTATAAGAAAATCTTAGTGAACGACCTATCGGACCTCGAAACTTGAAATAAAGGTAGCTTGTGGAGAGTGCCTGTCCCTGAGCCTGGGGGCTCAGTAACCGACTCGCCGGTTCCTGAGCCTTGGGACTTCGTAAATGACTCAACAGTTCTCCAGCCTAACATAAATAAGTGTGTGTGTGTCACTGTGTCAGTGTGTGTGTGTGGTGACTTCTAGTAAATCTATGTCACATGTGTGTCTTTCACTTTCAGTCATCCCAAATCTTTCTGGATCAGGATGCCCACTATAGTTGTTGCTCGTGGGGTATATAACACAGGACCCGATTCCAGCTATATACAATGAAAAATCTTTATCTCAAGATTTATGTAAATTTTGTGTGTACACAATTATTTTCTCACAAAGCATATAATTATAACTCGGTTCACAATCAAAAACCATTCGAGCCTCAGGCCCACTACTAACCTAAGACAACTTATTTCATGGTTCAAAGTTTGCTGTGTTTCTCTTTTAGTTTTAGTTTCAATATTATAAGATGTTTGGTGGCTTGTTGACAGACCCGCTTTTTTGTTGGTCCAAGGGGACCATATCGTCTTTTGTTTCATCTTTATCGACCAAGGCCGAAGGCCGCGGTTGATAAATATGAGACAAAAGGCGATATGCTCCCCGAGGACCAACAACAAAACGCTGGTCTGACGACAAGCCACCAAACATCGTTTTTGTCATCATTTTGGTTGTGCAACAAAATGCACAATAACCCACAGGGAGACGAATTTTTAGAATCCAACTCCGGGCCACAAAGCATCGTCACAGTAGCTTGAGATAACACGTCAACCTTGTATGTGACGTCAAACGTAGCTTGTTGACGCTTTTCTTCCAGTCTGAAAATGTACAGAGCTGCGATCATACGTGTGAGTTCAGTAAGTGTTGAGCATATTTCTTTTCTTTTTAAGTGTTTATGACTTTTCGTTGTGGATTTTGCGATTACAGAGATAAGTTGCAAATTGACCATGAGTCGCCGCGGTAATTATCAACATTGATTGGGTCTTTGAGAGTGAATGCTTACAATCGTTGTCCTCGGAAACACAAATCCAAAGCAGCGATGGTTCCACACATCAAACAATCGGCCTGATTGGCTTTTACTTTGACAATCCACGTTTCACCTGAAAGCTCAAACCCATTCACCACCTCGATTTATTGCATGGGGAACTTGAGATTTATTTCCCAGGTGTTTGTGAATGAAAACTCGTGAAAATGATGACAACATATGATATGTATCGGTCGACTAGCAGCAACAGTAAAGAGAAGATCACATTCAGTGCACAGCTTCATTGAACAGTGTAGCTCGGACTTAAGTGTCACCTTCTGCCTTGACTCACTGAGTGTGTGGTGATTTGGCCAAGTAAGGGTTCTTTACTCTTTAGGCTGTATTAGTTTCAGTTTTTTTGGTCATTTAGTGTTTCAGTTACAATCTCTAAATCGTATTAGATCATCTCCATTACATGACATTTACACAACCATCAATTAAAGCACAAAGCTATTGAACTGTGGCTGATGTTTGCAAGGATACCATTCGGTACATTATTCAGTTTAGCTTCGCATAGTATTTAGTAATCCACTTCATGAATGCTCTATAATCAGAAGACGCAGAAAGACAAACCTTGACTTGAGGATTGCAATCAGAAAATTTCTTCTGACGTCTTGAGAAATAAACACTAGACAATTTACTTATCAAAAAACTAATTTTGAGAACTACCAACACGTACTTTACGGCCAGACTTCTGGGTAGAAAGAAATCAAACGGAGTAATAATAAATTTCGTTTTACCTTTTTTGACCTACAGACGTCCACCAGAAAACAAGAAGTGAGAGCTGTGACGGTATGTTACCTTAGCTGTGATTGGTTCGAAATAAATATAATAGCCAATCAACTCTTTCAAACTTCTAAACGTGCTCTTTACTGAGAGAAACTACAAAAGACTTGCAGGTTTAGCAGACGACGTACTTGGTCACTGTGAGCTGACAGCAACTGGTGCGCTGATCATGTGTACAGCTTATTTAGAAAGAGAAAGTTTTAGGACGAAATTCAAAGGAGTTTTCATGCTATCCATACATGTTTAAAACATGTTTATACTGTACAAAAAAAGTAAAATAAAAGCTTCACATGTGCAAGCATGTAAAATGGGAGGTAACCTTGAGATAACCTGGACAGTCCAAAGTTGGACTTGCATGTTTTCTTGTTTTAAACTACGTAACCATTCTCAAAGTGGTAGAACGTTTTGTCAAAACCCGACTTAAATGTAGCAAATAAAAACACTATGGACAGTCAGTTTAATTTTAATGACGTATTATGATGATATGATACTTGATAGGAAACAATTAAAGTCAAGTACTAAGGAAAGTGTCTGTGCAAACAACAGTAGGGTTATAGATTGATTTTGTTGAGTGTCTGTCTTGTTGAAGGATTATTTGAATTCATGATGGAGATGTGTGTGTCCTCAAGAAGATCAAAGTAGATTGCAAGTGATGTTTTCTTCTTTATTTAGGTAAGAATTAGTTACGTTTATTTTTTCATATCATTATTACCATAACTTTACTGTATATAAACCTTTTCTTTGGATATATATATATGAAACATTTAGGTCTCAACTTTTGAAGTGCTGTTCAGTGCAGCATCCCCTTCTCTTACATGCAGTGCTCACACACAAACACACACACACACACAACACACATGCACACACACACACCACACACACACACACAACACACACACACACACACACAGACACACACATCTACATGCAGACATAATTATCTGCATGCACACATGCTCATCTGTACAAACGCACACACACATGTATGTATTATATACCTCGGGCGGGTCATACCTAAGACTTGAAAATTGGCAATCTAGTGGCTGCTCCGCCTGGCGTCTGGCATTATGGGGTTAGAGCTAGGACTGGTTGGTCCGGTGTCAGAATAATGTGACTGGGTGAGACATGAAGCCTGTGCTGCGACTTCTGTCTTGTGTGTGGCGCACGTTATATGTCAATGCAGCACCGCCCTGATATGGCCCTTCGTGGTCGTCTGGGCGTTAAGCAAACAAACAAACAAACAAAAAATGTATGTGTGTATATATAGATATACTAGATGATTACCCGCTTCGCCGGGTACCGGCTTCGCCGGGAAGAAGTAGAGCCGAATACCAGGCTTCGCCGGCGCACGAAGGAAGGGAGATCTAAAAATAGTAACGTGCAGTGACCTTCTTAAAATAGTAACGTAGTAACGGGAATATGGATTGACGCCACACGAAGGAAGGGAGATCTAAAAATAGTAATGTGCAGTGACCTTCTAAAAATAGTAACGTAGTAACGGGAATATGGATTGACGCCACACGAAGGAAGGGAGATAAACGCGCAAAACAAAACACTGGAGAAGATAAGGAAGAGTTACTGGGAATGGATATAGTGGATCTACAGAAAAACCAAAATCGGTTCAGCGCTGCGCGCTGAGAGCACGTGTTGAAATATCTCATCGATGAGGTTGTGTCCGGGGTGTAGCTGAATACGGTCTCCAAATTTGAAAAAGATCGACCGAGAACTTTGGCCGTGCATCGCGAACAGACACACAGACACTAGTCGTATGTATATATAGATATATGCACGCTGACATTGACATTCACCAAGAGTAAAACACACACCTATATCTGATCTATGCTGCTACATATTATGCAACACCGAAAAGTTGGTCACTGAAGTGAACATGTGATCAGGTATATAAATTATATAAACATGTACCCCTATGTGTGTGTGTGTGTTGGTGTGTGTGTATGCGTTTGTGCATGTGTGTGTGTGTGTGAGTGTGAATGTACTTGTGAAATTTGTTTCTTCTTCTCCTTGGCGTTCGCTGGCGCTACACATTCAGTCCGGCTCGGGAGATGAAGGTCGTCGTCTTCTCCAGCTCCAGTCGACTGCCACCGAGCTCGGTTTGCAGTTGAGTGGGGGACGGCCAAACTTCTTGTCGCTTCTTTTGTGGAAAGGATGTGATCCGCTGTTTGGTGAAATTTGTTAAAATGAATTCTACCTGTTCAGATCATAGTATGATTTATTTTGCAGAGGATTACACAGGGCAAAATGCATCGCATGTGTTGGTGTCGTGCGTTTTTTGTCAACGCAGGAAGTGGCAACAGCCTTGCGTCCGTTCTACTTCATTGTGCATCCAGATCTATTTGGACAGTTTCCCATGGAGAGGGTATGTTTGTTAGCTTTTGTGCATTTCACAAATATTATTATTAGGTGCTACACATTGCAGTATGTTTGTTTCATTTGCATGTGTGTAAATATGCATACGTTTTCTGTTTGTGTGTGTGTCTGTCAATTTGTCTGTGAGCGAATATGCATGTGTGTGTGAGTGTGTGTGTGTGTGCGTGCACGTGCGTCTGTGTGTGTGTTCTTTTTACTTAATAAGCATTTGCCTCTTTTGAGTATATATAGTTCCTGAATTCAGTTGGTGTATGTTTTATGATGCCACATCCAAACAAGTAATAGTGTGAAGTATCTTTTATTCTGTATGATTCGGTTTCTATTTTTGTGTTTGATCAGGCAGTGAATGAAGATTCACTGAAGCGACTCAGTGAGTATGTCACATCACTTCAAGTCAGTGGAAGGGCTCGGCCCACTGAGCTGATCTTCTATGTCAGACAGAACAGCGAATCTGCTGGTGAGGTTTTAGTTCTTCACATCATTTGGTTGAAGTGGTATTCCTCCCCACGGAGCCATTTGTGATTTTGTTTAAAAATATGTTTAAAAACTGTGGTATTTGCAGGGGTGCTAATTTTTGGGTACATATGTAATTTCCAATTTAAACAAAAAATTCTGAATATTGATTTTGGGTTTCACTCACTCTCAGGCATAATTCTATGTTTTAAAACTTTTAGCAATGTATGTTCAGGTTCAGGGATCCTAGGATTTTTATTTTCAGGTTTGGACATAACGTTGCACTAGCACCCTTAAGGGGAATGATGGTACAATGTATTACACATCAAGAGTGGCCTGATCGAGTTTGCAGAACGAATTGAAATACTTTAGATTTATATCTACCGTACCCCACCTGTACATCGATAAGACTTCTGATTGCCTTCATACATACACTTGATCAATGCATTTTTAATCCAAAAACAAGTACGAAGTAGGCTGCTAACATTCCAAAATTCAGAATAAAAAAAAAAAAGAATGGGTCAACTATTTTGTTGACGTACTTGTGGATGTTTTGTTTTTGTCAAAAATAAAAACATTCCTTTCACTAATCATGATTCTCAGTGCACTTTTATTCAACCAGGTCAGATGAAGAAAGTGAAGGTGAAGCTTGCGGACAAAAGCCTGAGGCAGACAGTGCTGAGTATTCTCGGTTCTTGTGGACTACCTGTGGATTATATCAACAATATTCCTGTCTCCTCTGCTGAGGCCTCTGGAAAACTGTTACGGTCTCTGCAGTGGCATCCGTCCTTTTATGCAGCCACTGATCGAGCAAGCCCATTCCAGACACCAAGGGCCAATCCACAGCTCATGCTCAGGTATTAAACACCCCCCCCCCCCTCCTTTTGTCAGATTTCTTGCTCATGATAATTAAGTGGGAGATTTGTTATGCAGCTTTTCATAAACTTGAGGCTATTATCAGATACCATTCTGGAGGAAAATGTTTAATACTGTACGTGGTACCTGTGATGAAAAGACATGCTTGGGGCCAACCAAAGTGTCCTATATTGCAGGCTACCTTTTATCAATGTTATATGGTGTTGTCAAATTATTCGGAACGGTCTTTGTTAACTTACAGTTACATACAAGTGTGATTTACAAAGAGTTTTATGCAGATGGAAGGATATGTGTTAAATGAAAGTTGTTTCGTGTACCCATTTATCCTATGCACAATGTCTTTTGTTTGCATCTCAAAATTCATCTTCTTCACACATACAGGACGTGGCTACAGCTGAACATAGGTCGATCTCGTGAAAAGGTGGACGCCATTCATCATGTACAGGAAGACATCATCCAGCTTTCTGCCATGCTGCATGATGCGCTCAACGTGCAAGAGATTCGCTGGGATAGCGTCTGGGGAATCACTCACTTTCGCGGCTGTCTCAAGAGTTTCTACAGGCTGTACGCTGAACATCCCAGGACTATCAGTAGTATTCTTAAAGGTGAAGAGTGTGTGAATTTCGCTTGCTTGCATGAGAACTTGCTTGTTTGTTTAACTCAAAGACTCAAGACTCAAAGTGTTTACTGTCCTTATAAAAACAAGGAAAATTGCCATGCAATGTCAGCTATAACAGACATAAAATACATCACATTTACTAAGAATTAAGAATTGCACTTAAAACTAACAACACTAAACCGTATTACATTTACTAAGAATTTAGAGTTGCACTAAAACATCTACAAATCCTAAGCAGTCTCTCACGGCACACACATGCACACACACACACATGCACACACACACACACACTCTCTCTCTCTCACCCACTCTCTCTATCTTAGTTAAACTTGGAACCAATAAAATATCCTCAGGAAATATTTGTGTACAAAGCATTACCTGTATATTTACCTGAATTGACAACTTCCAGTGTTCCAAATGATGTATACACCAAATACACATTGATTGTTTGTTTATTTTTCTTCTTCTGTTGTTGTTACGTTATTTATAAGTCCAACTCTACAAATTCTTAAAGTAGATGCCTTTTTATCCAGACGCCTGTATAAACAGTTTCTCTTTTGCTTTTGTACTTTGCAGGGCGCAGACTCATATTCAGCAATAAAACCGGTGTTAGTCGTCTCGGTGAAATTGTTCTCAGTAGTGAGGACGTCCCAACATCATGGATGAGAGTACGTTTTGATTACATGAGTGTATATTTCTTCTATTGTAGTTGCAGATTTTTAAGAGAAATTGGTTTTTGTGTATGAATCTTTTACACCTTAAAAGTGAGTGTTTGTATACATTGAGGTGTTTATAATAATTGTATTAGTTAGTATATATATTTAAATGTTCATAATGTTGTAGTGTCTCATCTGTTTTATGCACCACCACTGTAATTTTTCATGCTTGAGATAATAGTTATTTTGCTTTAATTGCTTTGTTTAGATTTGACTTGATTGTTTTCAGTCTAAAACCAGGTTTAGTGTGTATGTGTACATGTGAACAGCTCAGATCATGGGTCAATAAAGTGTTACACAGATGGTCAAAATTAAAGTACAAGATATTGCACTGGAAGTGGAACTACACTGTTGCTTAGTGTCTGTATGAAGCTACAAGGTGAAAATAGAAAAAGAAAAACACGATTCTTGACTTTGATGGGCTTTTTCTGCTCGTAAGCACACATTCTTCCACTCATCACAGCATGCCCCATTATTGAGTTTAAAACACCAATTAAATTTTTTTGAATAAAACTCACAATTTTACAATAAGAATTTAGAGACCTGAATCAATTAGGTATATCCTACTTAGTTTGACTTTTGCGAAACTAAGTAATTACACATTTAATTGAATCAGTCAGACAGACGGAGACATAGAGAGACAGACAGAGGGAAAACAGAAATCTGAGAAAGAAACCCCTTTAAAAATGTTACCATGTTTGAAATGAAACATCGCAAGGTGAAGCCATAATTCATCACCTTTCAGTATGACGTCATGAGCGTGTTCCACACTTGAAATGACGTGTTTTTATCATGTTGTCAGCTGCACGGAGCTTGGAAGTATAATTTCCATTCAACGATCCGAGTTTGTTAAGTTTTAGCCTATTTTCAACGTCAAACACCATGAAACTATATATATTTGGAATCAGAAAATGGTAAGGAATAGATAGAAGTTGTTTTTAAGTGTCTTTTTTCATAAATAAAGATAGTGGTTAATTATCGGTTTTCTTCATTTTTAAGTATAATTATCAATACAAAACAACAAAACTATATAGTTTTAGATACAGGACGCAATAGGGAATACACCAATATAATTTTTTTGTTTCAAATATTAGTTTTTAAAAATTTGAAAAAATGACATATTTCGAACAAACATTTCAATAACAAAACTTTAAGTGACCAAACTGAAATGCAATCCCATAATCCGGCCTAGATCTGAGATTGTGTGATAAGAAATTCGATCAAATTGATGAAAAACTGTAACTGTGAAAGTGCTGCCTCGACCTTTTGGCAAACGGTAAAATATGACGTCATCAAACTGTCCTATCAATAAACGGGAAAACCTTCTATGAGAAAATCCAGTCAAAAATATCCATATCAAATTTCATAAAGATCCACTCCGTAGTTTTTGAGATATGATCTGCAGTGTGAAAAAACGCCCATAACGCCCAAAACGCAAATGATTTGGTCGTGTTCTGCTGATACTATAATGTTTTTCTTTCCTAAAACACACTATAATAGTAGCCTTTCCCAATGTCTATGCTAAAACTGACTTGTCTGTGTTGTCAATGATTTTGCTACAGTGTGAGAACACAATCTCACGCCCATAACGCTGTGACACGAAAACTTATTTGGTCGTGTTTTGCAGATACTGTAATGTTTTTCTTTCTTAAAACACACTATAATAGTAGCCCTTCCCAAATGCAATGCTAAAAATGACTGGTCTGTGTTGTCAATGATTTTCTGCGAGAATGCGATCTATCTGTTTGTCGCAAAGACCGTGTGACACGAAAGTTATGAGCTGAAGACAAAATCTGCTGAGTGCAATTACGTTTCAGAAGATAGTTGGTTAAAACAGTTTATCACTCAGACACGCAAAGGAACACTATAACTTTATTATTCAGGCCATATTTGCTTTCCTTTGTCATGTATGAAAGTACTGGCCTTGGTTGAAGAAAGTGACCTGTCGCTGTGCAACAAATTTGTCGCCATTTTCCGCCGTGTTTTGTAAATAAAACGTGTTTACTACCCACACATACAAAACGATGCTGTTGTTTCTTTTTATTTTCTTATTGTTTGATTCATGCTTAGCAGTTTAGTATGCTTTGTTTTCTTCTCAATTCAATGGATGGCTATAAAATAAGCATTTAAATGTGAAGGTGTTAAAATGACCCATGATCTGAGCTGTTCACACATGTAAACCTTTTTGCTTTTCCAGTTACTGTTGTCAGTGGGTGGTTATGACTCTGTCTTGGAGCGTCTGCCTTTCATGGAGCAGAAACTGTCAGCGCTTCTCAACGGCATCGGGATCATACGACAAGAAAGGTCACACAGTCGGGTAAGTCTAGCTTCAATGTCAGTAGAGATGTGTTCTGCTCAATTGTCCTCAAACATATTCATATCAGATTGCAGTTTTGTGGTGCCTTATCCTTGTACCACGAGGTAATGATATGGCATGAACACTCCTGTTTCATATCTTTAATGTTTTGTTGCAACTATGAGGCTGAACCATGCGCAGGCATGTGTAGCATTGTCTCAGAGATTATTTCATGCGGAAGCATAATGAACAAGCGTTGTCTCTTCTGGTCTGATTAGAATTGTGTGTACAGTGAAACTCGAAAATGTATGACCTCCAGAAACTAAAAAAACACAAAAAAAAAGGCTAGCTTATGGTATGCATGCTTAATTATAAAAAATTATAAAAATGAAACATTCACAAGAACTTCAACCTATCTGTATTTAAAGTGGACAAACAAGATACACAACAGAACAATGGCAATGAAATTGTGACTAATAGATCTGTGCATGTCGTCGGTTTTAATATGGACAAAGCAAAATCTTCAGTTTGTATATTTTGTAGGTGATGGCTGAAGATTACGAACTGTTGCTAAACAAACTGCTGAACTCCTTGAGACGTTGCCAGGATTATGTGTCCAAAGTATTTGAAGACACAGATCTGTCAGGATTTGAAATGGTGGTGGATGGGTTAGTGACATATATGTAAAGTCGAATTCTCTATTATTTAATATTTTAATTTATATGAACAATTTAATGTTGGATTATGTGCTATATTCTTTTTTAGTAAAGTCTTGTGACAGTACTAGACACAAAACAACACTTGCCTGCAAACATGTATACGGCTCCGTTCAGGTGCGCGCACACATACACACACACACACATTCACACGCATACGCTTGCATGCACACACATATATGTACATTTAAAAGTACTGGGCCACAGTCATGTGCACACCTAGTTCAAAATCATATTTACATGTACAGTGAAAGGACAGAAAAACTTTCGTAGATCTATGTAAGCAAATCTAGTAACAAAGAGAAAAACTGTGGAAGTAATCCTGAGCTAAAAGACGGTAAATCTGAAATCCTGAGAGTAACTTTGAAATCTGAAATCCCTAGTTCCTTACAGTTACCTAAAAATGACTGCAATGGATGTAGAAAGCATATTTTCAGTGTTTTCCTCCTTTTACAGTGAGAATGCCCCCATGACGCTGACATCAACAGGTTCTTTCCTCATCCCAGCCTCCATGCCTGGCACCATGGTGATCGACTACATACACACTCACAAGGCCGAGGCATACACTGTGCTTAGGGATATACACAGGTGACGTTTTCATAGAATTATTGTAAAAATATGTGTCCATGAAAATGGCAGATTTTTTCTCCTTTGAACTAAGCTAATATTTTAGTTAATTTGTTCCAGTGTTTCTTGTGTGCATATTAGTAGTGGGAAAATAAAGTGTGCATGTGTGTGTGCACATGCATACTTATTTGTATGAAAAATGTTTTCTCACAATGTTGTTTAATACAAAAAATTCTTTTGATCCTCTCTCTGATCAATTTCAGTTCCCTGAGAAAGGAGGCAGAGTGCGTAGAGAAGTGTGCTTTGGCGCTGGAACTACTAGAGATTAGCAAGGACGAGAATGTAACACCACAGCAGATGATCAGCTGCTGTGAAAGACTGACGTCAGAGTACTGGAGACTGTGTGTTTCGCTGCATCAGTCCAGGATACAAGTGTCACACTACTACTCCGTCATGCAGGATGGCAAGATTTGTATCCCTTGGGACTGGATTGGGGACGACTCATGACAATTTGAGAGTCCTTAGATTGTGTCTTACTTCAGTGCAGTGTACAGTCGAACCCACTTAAAACGAACACGCTAGTTACGAATTTTGACTTATAACGAATTAGTTTTAAGTTCCCAACTGAATACCTCTTTCTTCATGCTTAAAAAAAATGCTTAAAACGAATTCTTTATAACGAATTTACGCTTATAACGAGCACTTTTTGGATTCCCAAGCATGCATAATGTCTGTAATTTACTCACGCTTATGACGAAATCTTTAAACTCGTCCCGAGATCGACATATATCATGGGAATTTGAGAAGTTTGAATACATGTGTCAAAGTCTTCCCTTGCGTCGACTGCTTGAACCATTGCTCAACCGATCACTGAATAAAGTTAAACTGATTACACTGTACTCACAAAACAATTTCAAATTTAGAATCAAAGTGATTGATAGCTCAGACACTGAACATGAATGACTGACTGACGTTTATTTCCTTCGCGAATACCAAAAACGAAACATCGAACGGAAGCCAAAAAATATAGATGCCAGAGTGGTTTCCCTTGGACAAGGGAAACCACACTCTCAACGTTTGCGTTCGCTGGTTCGCGATAGTTTATCAGTCAGTCAGTGCTTTCGATTTGGATTTGAACATCATGTTGCAACAAAAAAACAAAAAACTAAATTGGCCAAGGTTTGCTACCCGTCGCCAAGGTAAGTGATTCCGGACAAATGATAGGAACACCGCGAATGTGGACAGTGTCAGTGTGTGCGCGTGTGTGTGACCAAAAACGTAACAACTGGATGAAACATCTGTGTGCTCACTCTCACTCAAACTCAACAATCATCACTCAACATGAGACACACATGAACATGTACCTGAATATGTCACTTTATTGTCTAAACGTGAAGCAGCATGAAAGTTGCGAAAGAAACAAATTGAAACACCATAAAATGTACAAGACTTAAAAATAAAAAAATAAAAAAAAATCAATCAATTTTCTTAATACGAATTTTGGTTAAGACGAACTTTTTTTCCGATCCCCAGTGATTCGTCTTAAGCGTGTTCGACTGTATATCATTTTGAGGGGGGGGGGAAGGAGGGAGAAAACAAAGTAGTTACTGTTGAGAATCATGAAATTGTAAAGAGCCTGAAAGCATGGCCCAATTCGACATGTATCTCTGGAGCTTTGCAAATGCTGGATAACCACTGATTGGCAGGAAAATCTCATACCTGGTTAACGATACCATGATGGCCATTTCAGCTTCACAGAGGGTGATGTCCCAGTAGATTTTACAAAGCCCGATTACTTACATGGAGATTTACTTGTGAAGTACTGTGCAAGAGATGATACATTTTTATTAGAGAACTCGAATGTCCTAATTTATCAAACTGACAGTTTAAACTATAGTAAAGGGTTTTGAAACAACCTAGGCAACACTATCCCATACTTAGGAGAGACAATCTGTGCTGCCTTCAGTATGAGATGACTGTGTGAACGGTTGTGTGCTTTTTGTGTGGTACATTTCTTTGATAGTTTGATGAATTTTACTTGAGTACTGCTGAAATGTGTGGGTGCAAACAAAAATGTCTGACTGCACTGAATGAGGTGTCTAATTACAAGCACATTGGTGTGTTTTCTGATGAAAGTGGTGTTGATCATGTTGATCATTTATACACATGAGAGGTCTGCCAAAATGTTTTATCTCTTTGCATAAAATAATTATGTGTGTGCATGAAGGTAGTATATTTGCTTTTGAAAGTGTGAAAGAGTTTTACTTGAGAACAGCTGAAAATGTGTGGGTGCAAATGAAATGTTTGTAGTTACACTGAATCAGGTTTCTAATTCATGCTTGTGCATCAAGGTAAAGGTAGTTTGTTGTCAAACCAGCCTGTACTTGGCAAACAGCCTGTGTCCATTTTGCTGAGGTTATTACTTAATCTGTCAACTAGTCGTATGCATGTTGTCTTGGTAGTCTTATTAGAAGGTGAACCACTGTATACAGTTTTACAATAAAACTTACAAGCACAGTGGGGTTTTTTAAAAATATTATGAAAGTGGTGTTGATTGTGATGTTCATTATGCACATGAGAGAGGTCTGCCAAAAATGTTTTATCTCTTTGCATAACAAATATAAAAGTAAATCTCAAGCAACTTGTCTTTATTTGTAAGACTTTAAAACACCTGTCACATGGTCATGCAATGTTCCACTCTTATGATACAACACAACCAGAGTGTACTGTCATCATTAGTCAGTCACTTTCACATCCACTTGTTCCCAAACTGTAGGGTAAAGATCAATATCTGTTCAAAACATCAGTAACAATTAAACAAATCTGCCAATCCTCATTACATGAGGATTGTATGACTTTTAACATATCGTTGGCATTGCCTGGTCATATCACATCCATCAACTTTTCTGCGTTATTAAAACTCATGCACATGTGACGGTCTAAATTCCTTTAATCGGTTCTACTCATCTCATTCTGATTCAAGGTTGCGTACTTGTTGCTCATAATCATATTCTCTCAGACCTGTTTTTTCTCTCTATAAGTAACTCATAAATGTTCAATATCAATGGTTAATTCTTTACACACGACATACGATTTTGTACAGATATAAGTATAAAGATTACAGCAGGGACCATAACTTAATTTTACATAAATGTTACACCATGCTGATACAGACACTGAGTACATCTGTCCCCGATTCCTTAGTTACAGACATGCAACATTTATTTATTGAAGAGATTTCTATAGAGCATAACTAAAACATGGGTGAAAGCTATGAAAATCAAATTGACTGAAAATTTTTTGAGGCAGGGGTCCAGGGGCCGCCCAGGCCCTGGCGGGGTACGGGGCAGGGCCCCATTAGGGGGTCCAGGGGGGCAACGCCCCCCGGCCGAAAACGAATTTTTGCATTATACATTGTGATTTTGTGGCCTTTCCTGGCAAAAAAATACACTTTTTGTCACTATCATGCAGGTCAAAAAAATACCTTCAGATTCTAATGATATGGTAAAAAGGGTAAACAAAATCAAAACAATTCACAGAAGTAATCATTTTTCTTTTGTATCTTTTCACACTTGCATCTTCCAACACAACGACACAATTGATAACAATTAACATTGACAACAGCCAATTACTAAATGAAATAGAAACTGAACAACTGAAATAAAAGTTCAAAATATTTAATTATAAGAAGCAAACATTGCCAGACAGGCATTGAAATAAATGATGAAACAGAATGTCACACATGCAAACAGCATGATGTAGCACTGCACAAAATAGCAACTAAGCAGTAGCATCTCTTATAGTGCAAAGTTCTCAAGGAAAAGCACTTGAGTTTCAAGCACCAAACTTATCACACACAGTTTTAGTTTCATGAACTCCAACCAGTCCCATCGCCTTTGTTGGCTAGACCAGCATCAATAAGATCTGTCCATGCGTTTTCCGCAGAAATCATGTCACCACTTCGTAATGCCTGCCAAAACGCGAGAACTTTTTTTTTTATCGTGATGCAGAGCGAATCCGAAAGCGAAGAAACCTCACCTACGGGGTTTACCGCATAGCAGTTCGAAAACGCGTTCCGCTTAAAAAATAAAAAATAAAAAAAAATAAAAAAAAATTTTTTTTAATAAAAATTGCGGATTGACGGAATTTCCGTCAGACTTATTTTCAGATTGACGGATTTCAGTCAATTGACGGGCTACTTTCACCCATGCTAAAAGCACTATGCAACATTCATGCTCCTGGTTACAAAGGTAAAGTACACACATGCCTGCAAGCAAAATAATTCAAGTTGAAGTACAAAAATGTCAGGTTTGTACACATAAGCGTACTGTATTTCATATTGTATTGATCCATTGCTAGGAAATTGGAAAGCTAGCAGCAACAAGTCGTGCTAACCAGGTGTGTGGAAGATTAGGTGTAATAAGCCACCTGCACTTATTAGTATGACCAGAAGGGACATAGATACCGTGTTTGAGTCATCACATATGGTTGACATATCCCATGCCTGGATTCAAACCTGTCTGCTGCTCATCCGTTTTCAAAATTTGTGTACAGCAAGTATATATTGTTACACAAATGATCCGTTATTCTCAGCAGCAAAAATGAACCGCATAAACAAAGTGCAAATTATGCAGAATGAATGCATCTCAGAGGTATACTTGCATTGAGCAGCAATGAGTGTTGTTCACAATATACAGTGCTTGTTTCGTCATACCAATCTGTTTCAATGAATACATGCAGACAAAAATGAACATAAGCTGTCACCATAAAATAGATACGAAAATAAGTAAATGGTTAACTATATTTAAATCTGTTACATGTCGTGCTATCATAATCATGCCCCAAATGGTTTAACTGTTACAACATTTATCATGCTATTATATTGACAGATGAATGACGAAATTATCACACGGCAGAAAGAGAGACAGCAGTAAAATCAAAGAGAGAGTCATTCAGGATATAGTCCATTATGTTAACCCGATTTACAAAGGCCAACCGATTCCTCTACACATCATAATACATGCAACGATGTTTAAAACATTCCGACATTGTGTTCGAAATCCTGTCACATTCATATCAGCCACTTTCTTTCACTCCATTGCCGGCAACTCCTTTCCAGGAGATTACTTGTCATCTGTGTTCTTTCCTTTTTGCGCACGTGCGTGTGTGTGTGTGCGTGCGTGCGCGTAGCAGTTTCAACCTGAACATTTTGACACACTATGTCCAATGAGGTTTGTTCCTGCGGCTGTGTAGACATTGCACATTGGGTGTGTACATTTACAAAACATATTACTACATCTGTACAGCATTAAATCACAGTAATTATTATAGTCCAGTGTCTGAAAATGATGTTCATTTAAGAGACGGGTCGCATGGCATCGGAGTGCCAAGTGCGGATGTTGGCCAGAGCGCGGTTGAGCTTGTTGCACCACACGATGCGCTCCTCCTTGGTGTCTGCTGACAGCATGTGTCTGCAACAACAAAGGGTGCTGGGTAAGCAATACATTGATTCAAAGGCCATGCTCATCACAGGGGTGGTATGCGGGTAAATTTGCCAAGGCTTACTCCAAAGTTACGCCCTCCTAAGAAACCCCCTAAAACTGAGAAATTTCTAGAATTTGGACATCAAAAATGGGCTATTTGATACGTTTTTGATCAACAGAAAAAACTTTATGCGTATCCACACACAAATCCCATACCTGTGATTAGTACATCCTGCTTCACAACAACCTCCAAAACATTAACTGGTTTGCGATGTAACTGCTGTTTACTTCAGACGTAATTAAGCATGTCGCTAAAATGGTTTCCAATACCGCTCTTGGATACTTGACAAATGACTGCACTGCTTCTCATCTTCATTTGATATCATCACTACCATCCATGACAATAAAGCACCAGAAAGCAGGAACAGAACAGTCACTTGCTTCTGTACTTAGTGAAAACCAAGTATACGTGCAAAAGTATACGCATATCACATCAATAAATTTGAGGACAACTTCCACAAAGCATGACCAGATAGTCTTACCTTTTTCCTACAGACTATCATCAGCATTACAAACTTATATACACTGCACTAAAAGGAGCACAGCTTGCTGAGGCCAGTAACATCACATCAGTACAAAAAAGCCAAAGGGCATTTATTTTACCTGATAGTTGTCATGGTATTGTAGGTCCTGGAGATGAGAGTGTCCTTCTCTCCCTTGCGTGGCTGTCGCACAACAGCCAGCTCAAAGGTGTTTGGTCGAGCACAGACGTCTCGAGAGATGAGACCCACTTTTTCCGTGATGCAGCGCTTCAGGTCGATGTACCCAATGGGGTCCTACAAAAACAAAAGTTTGTTTTTCTAACATAAAACTTCATCCTAGAAAGCAGAGCATGGCTGGCTAAATGGCTGTGCAGAAAAGTCATATCATTTTGTGAAAATCATGTGGTACAAAATTTTAGTTATGAAGAAGTTGTTGCAATACAGAAAAAAAGAGTATAAATTGAGTACACAAAGATCAGAAACTTTTTGTTTTGTTCCTGAATACATTGCAAAGGTTGAACAATCATGTATCATTTGTTCCCATAAACTTGATGCGGCCAAGCCAATCTGAGGGAATAGTATGGAGAGCCATGCGCAGGGGGGTTGGGGGTGGGGTAGATTTTCAACTTTGTATGCATGGTTTCATTCTTGTTGCATTTGGTGTAAATGCAATGCAATTTTTGTGTGAAATGTGTAATTGCAGTGACAAGTAAATGTGAGAATAGCAACTGACCTTTCTGGACTCATCATCAGGATATTTCCAGAACTGCAACTTGTTGCCACTGAGAGCACACCAGCGGCGGTGCCACGACCCAAAGCCACTCACGTCCTCAAACATGGTCTGCAACACAGTATAATATAATCAGCATGTGCTAGGAACACACTGTATCTCACAGTCAGCATGTGCTAGGTATCTGACAGACAGTGCAATTATTCATGTAAGCAAGTTACTCTGCTATAGTTAATGCAGGGCTTAAGATGGAACAAGACAAAAAAAGTAAGAAATTTTGGCGTGTGGATTATCAAAGTGGCTAAGCAAAGTAGGTGTCTCTCTTAAGGGTCCCTGGAAAGTATTGAACTTCAACCAAATCTTAGCTATCTGGTAATTTTTGGTAAAAGAGAGGCAAGGTGAACAGGCTTCAGGCACTCAGGGGCGAGGAAAACAATCTTTCATTGGAGAAAATCCTCCAAAAGGAGGATTTCAAGCCCAGATAATGACATTTGATGCTGCAATAGAAAATAAATAAACTTTGGTGCAATGTTTATATATTTGTTTTACTTTATACATGCAGTGCAGATAACATTTTCTTGTCAATCATGAGCACAGAAAAAATGAAAGCCTTGAGTCTTGAAGTTATGTCCACAAAAGCTATTGATACAGAGAAAAAGTTGTGCTTACCAGGAACCCCCTTTCCTCCACACTGGCTTCCATCAAACACTTGAGGTTCATGTAGATGGTGCCATGCAGAGGGGACAGGTGAGACAACTGCAACAACACGGCGAACATTTTAATACTGTCATCTGCTCATATTCCAATCATTCATGGTTAATTACAAACACCAATCACTGCCTCAAAGAACACACATGTAATAACTAATATTCATGTTACAAAGTTGAAATTACTATACCTAAAAAGAAATGTGAAGGATCAAAATCTATCTGCAGTATACAGTTTTGGATTTTATTTGCATGCAGTTTGGCTATGTATTTAAAACAGCGGTTCAGCATTAATCTTCAGTGAAAAGCATGAGTCACTGCTGTCTGAAATTCTTTTTGATCACATGGGAATTCACACTACAGTGCCAGATAATCACTAAATGCTGGAGAGTTCTTGATGTACATCACCAGATGTTTTTGCCACTTGATCCATTCAATACGTAGATAACTGTCAATAAGAATAATAAAACACTAAGAGTGTTACTGACCCTTTCCAGGTTGAAGCTGCGTTTGTCCAGCGACTTCATGGTCAGTTGCAGACTGGTCACTTGAGAAAAGCTGGTTGTCCTCACAGCCATGGGGCCACCAGGGCTTTGGACTGTTACAGAATAACAACAATGTCAACACACAAGGAAACTGAAAAGACAAAGATGCCTATCATACATGACAGTTCCACCATTTGTGAACCTCACAATGACGAGCTGATAAAACTAGGGCCTAAAAAAAAAATAGGTGTGGTTACGGTAACCCGACCTACCCTATTTTTAGGGGCCGACCCTATAACTTTTTATTACATTTGTCCCCAAAAAAAAAAAAAAACGAGTGCAGAAAACGCAATGAAAGCAAAAGCGCTCGAGTCGCACACTTATTTCCCTGTCAAGTAGGTTTAATTTGTACACATTAAAAAAAAAAAGTAAAAAAAAAAAAAAGGGCTAACTTCCTACCCTATTTTTTTTGGCTATGTAACCGTAACCACACCTATTTTTTTGGGGGGCCTAGTGTGTGTGTGTGTGTGCATGTTCTTACACATGCACATGCTTGGGTCTGTGCAATAGTTATTAGCTGTATACAGATTAAGACGGGAGTAAGTTGCCATCAGTACTTTCAAACGACACCCATCTACCAGGTAGTAAAGCTTCTTTTATGTTTCAGATTCCTAGGAATGGTTGACATAGTTTGAAGTTAACTTACAATTCTCTCTATAAAGAAATCAGCTTTCAACAAGCATGCTGTGTCACTCACATAGCACAATGTCAAAACATACATGAGTGAAGACGTTTGTTTTACAACATTCTTTACTGTGTTTCATTGGGCTATCAGTGTTGCAAAAGATAGATCGTGAGTATGATTTACTTCTGCGTGCTGAAATTAAATAATTATCCAATAGACATGCAACACTGTGGTTAAAACAATAAATAGACGGCATGAATACAAGTTTAGAATGCAATATCATCTCAAATTACCATAATGGTCAAATAGGCAAAAAACAAATCAAAAAGGTACACATGATTTCAGAAAATAATGGTACTGGGGAATACTAGACTTCACAATCTTGTAAGATCACCAAGATTAGTTCAAATAAAAGAATATAAACTAAGCCACCACATGAAAGGAATGTAAAATAAAAAATGTGGATTATGTTTGAGTACAAAAGCAGGCAATGAACAGACAGAGAAATTGCAACACAACAGTGACAGTTTACATAGTAAGATTTGAATCGATGCAAATCATAAAATGATTTTTATCGTCTGTCTGTATCACAACATAATCTACGGAGAACACATCAGGGTCCCCACTGGTTTTTAGAAACAAAATTCCATGACTTTTCCATGACTTTCCATGAGCCTCAATAACATTTTCCATGACTAGATCCACAGGTCGCCATTTCCGAACACGCAAACTTTTTACGTCTTGTCACTGCCAGTTTTGACACTGGCTTGCTTTGCACTGAATTTGAGTCAGTTTCTACGCAGTGTCTCTTCGACAAGCAAGTCAAGCATTTGCTACGCAGTCAGATTATCGGTAATGTTTGCTGGTCCTGTCATTTCACTAAACTGGACCAGCCACTGTTTGTATCCATCTGCACTTTCGTAAATTCTGTTTCGTGTGACTTGACGAACTGTCATTTTTTTCACCGCGATACACAGTTCATTGCGAAGATCTTCCTCAGTAATTCGTTCCAATTCTGCATACTTTTTGTTGTCAAGAAACAACTCGAAAGAAAGTTTCAAACTCATCATCCTCCATCTTGCTTGTCGAAGCGCTAAAGTATTTTATCGATGCAAAAACAAAAGCAGAAAACTTCGACGAAACCGACTCAAATGCAGCGCAGACGACACGACGAGATAACGGAAGGAAGTGAGCCTCGCAAATACGAACGAGAAGTTGGTCATACGAACAAGCCTTGTGCAGGCGACGCAAATCGCCGCTGGCTGGGGCAACGAAAATCGTAAAGGTTAATTTTTTTTCTTTCTTATTTTTGTGAAATTCCATGACTTTCCATGGCTTGAATTGAAATTCCATGACTTTCCAGGCCTGGAAAATTAAAAATCAAATTCCATGATTTTCCAGGTTTTCCATGACCTGTACGAACCCTGACACATGCACATGCCGTAATAACGGAGAGGAAACATTCTTGCTGGAAACAAAAAGCAATGCTTCAAAAGACAACCCAAAAGCCAGAGAAAATGAAAACAAGTGAAAAAAGAAGACAGAAAATAGAGAAAGACAAAAAAGTAGGCTCAACTAAAAAGCTTTACACCACTGAGCAGTAGAAGCATAAGAAAAAGCTCTTAAAGCACTGTAGAATGGATATAATGAAAGTCTACATGTCATAAAAAAAAGTCTTAAAGCTCATGTTAGTTGTAAAAACCCAAACAAGAGTGTTACACATAGAAAAATGTAGAGCTCAGTTGTGCAGCTTCAAGTACAGAAAGACGCCACTTGACAGTGAGAAATTCTGTGCACTCTTCCACTGAGGTGCAACTACAAGAAGATGACATGATGTATATTATGGCTTACTCTTTTCAACCTGCCCCAAATAGGCTGTACCTGTCAATGCGCTGCCTTTCATTTTCTTTGGCGTCTTCTTCTTCTTGTCTTTCCCAATGTGCTCGCGGGACACAGACTGAAATGCACAAACAGCAATGAATGAAGTATGCATTTTGAAAAACTCACTATAGTTATCCTGAACATTTACCCCATTTTTGTGCTATTGTGTTTTGTTCACACAATTCACGTCTGCCTCAAATAAATATATCGTTTTGATTAACAACTCATTACTTTTTACGCGCAATCAGTCATCTTAATATTCACTAAAACAAGTTAAACACTTGAATATAAGTAAGTCATGTCATGCTTAGTTAATTGACTTGATTACGAATTATTCCACAAGTTATAAGCAATTATCCTAGGCACTTCGAGCTCTCAATATTTTTTGGAGTTGATTCTTCTACATTCCTTGTTTTTGTCATTGATGGCATATTTCTTTGGGCTTGTGAAAAATGGCCAAAGAGTTCCAAAGCCTGCCCCCATTGGCCACCAAATACCAATGACTTGCACAAAGTATGCAAATTGAAAGAAGAAGAGTTGCAGGCAGTGAGACATACAATAGCAAAAGAACAAAACAATCGACGCACCATGCTGTAGATCTCCAGCTGCAGCCTGAAGTTACCGGTGATGCCGTTGATCTTGATGAGGTTGGGGAAGTCCAGACTGCCGCGCATCATGGGGTCGTGGGTCGACAACATCTGGGTGAAGATCACCTGGGGACCGTTCTTCAGCAACAAGATGAAGTAACATGTTGTCGTGTCTGCACAAAATACAGGGAAATAACAAAACAATTTTAACTACATTTTCAAAGACAGTATTGTGAACTCTAAATACATGTACCAGCAGATTCAAGTGAGCACCATCATGTATGTGTGCATCTTAAAACTCCCTCCCACACAAAATTAAAAGTTGTCTTAACACCAGCTAAACTAAAGAGAAGCAATGAGCAAGAAGGAATTATCATTCAACTGGATTGTGGGAAGGATGAAAGTGAAAATGTAAGAAAAGGATCTTGTCTTGTTGGTGCTACCAGGCTTGTAGCAGGGACAGGGGGCTCTTTTTCTTATCTTAAGACGTAACAAGAAGCAGTGACTTTATCAAATATGGTCAGCAGAGAAGAACACAACCTACTCCTACGTACAAGTGTATACGGGAGTCGCAGCCCATGAACACGGAAGAAGCGAATATGGTCTGGATGTGAGGACAATAAATGAGAAAAGCCTATACACCTTGTGATGTTCCAATCTTGGTGACAAACTCTTTCTTGAGAGGCAGACGGATGTCGCTGATGGTGAGGGAGCCTTTAGGTCCTGCCCCCGATTCATCCAGCACCTTGGTGTCTCTCAGTCGCTGGATCTCCATCATGTACACCTGCCGTCTCTGGCCTGTTAGAGGATATCAATATTCAAAGTCAGCAAAACCTACCCACGGGACTAGTGGTTTTTTGTATTTCAAGGTAATTGTGTTTTCTTGTTTGTTTGTTTGTTTGTTTGTTTGGTGTGTGTGTGTATGTGTGTGTGTGTGCATTACTTATACCTCTGAGATGGTCTAAACGACAGGAATTTATTATTTAAGGCATGAGTCCTTTTCTCCAGATCAGATCTTGCAGTACATATTATCATACCAGCAGCTTACTCTAATGGAAGAAAAGTGACATGCACTTGCGATAAGATCTAAAAAAAATGCACTCCCGTTTTCTTTCATTTAGGATGTCAATAGCTAGGTTTTTTTTTTAACTTTCTATTCTTTATATGGCTAGGTATTTTTAACCTTTTTATTCTTTATGTTAACAAGTCAGAATGCAGCATGGCAATGTTGTTAATCTTATACAAAGTCTACTGATTACGGCATTGGCCGGTCTGCAACTGTTCCATTTCATAACATCTACTAAATGACTTACAAGCATAGACAGGTGGTACTAATAATGAGGTAAAGTGACTCACAAGAGAGGAGGAGAATCCTGTTGCACTCCACCTGCTCGGTGGATCCAGCAAAGTAGGATGATGATGTGCAGCACTGGTTGAGGGCGTTGCTGGTCTGCATGATCACACTCTGCTCTTGCTGGATCAGCTCCTGCAGCTCCTGCGTCATGCACAACACAACCGGTGAGAACTTCCAACAGGGGTATTTTGATAAAAGTATTGTTTTTATCTTTTTTAAATTTTATTGACCATGTTTCTCGTGAGTACATTTTCATTGTTATTTTGTTTTTGTGGGGGTAGTTTGGTTGTTCCCATTCTGCCGTAGTTTTTATTGGAACTAACAATACCAGGGAATTATAACACATTTAACTCTCCCTTTCTTCATATCTTTAGTTTTTGTTTTCCTGCACCAACCTTTCTTAATGCTTCTCAAGTTGCTGAAATTCTGGCTTCAGGTACATCCACTTGCACAAATGATTTAATTACTGATTCACAGAAGTCAATTCTGTTTCGTAAAGATAGGTCAAGCCTTGTAGAAAGTAAATCAGTCTGATTAACCACAAATATTTAGTAACCATGTGAATCAAGTATTACACACTCAGAGACCTACCAAAAGTCAAATAAATCAGACAGAGAAGTTTCACCGCTGATACTAAACATGTGAACTTTTTACTCACCAATGCAAAATAATAATAAACCAACATGCATGTGATTATTTACACAATCCAGCCTAACACTAGTCATATATTTTTTTTTTCAACAATTTTTTATTCAGGCAAGCACAGATTTATAATTACACATTCAAAAGCATTGTCACTGATAAGTCACAGCAATGACAGAGCTGAACACACATGTGATATTAAGTTACTTCTTACATTTTCAGAGCACGTCCCAAAAATCAGAGGAATACATTGACTATTGTAATAATGTACATCACTCGTCTTTATCCAACCGTTACTAGCTGTTGATACGGAATCCATGTTTTAAAATAAACTTCTTCATAAGCTTCAAATACATTTTTCCAAAACAAATTTACTGTACAGTCGTTAAATAATTTCCCTCCAAACTTTGACACCAGTGCTAATTTAGGGGATCTTATCAATAATATTTCTTTCCATTTTGGATTGTATGTTGTGTTCAGAACTTTCTTCATCCAATTTAGTTTTAAGGAATGAATATAAGCCTTAATGGACGGAATATTTATACCTCCTTCTTCTATCTTGTGGATAGCCATTGTTCTTTTTATTTTGTCTCTTTTTTTTATCCCATACAAATTCAAAGCACATTTGTTGTATTTGTTGGACAATTGTATCTGGTGGGTTTGGAAGCATGATCCACAAATAAACAAGTTTGGACAGTACAAGTGATTTCAGGACTGCTACTCTTCCTATCGGTGTAGTTGACCGTTTTGCCCATGTATTAAATAACTTTTTTGCTTCATTAAACTTATCACTTATGTTCATCTTTGCCATATTTGACAAACCATTTGTTAAACCAGAGCCCCAGTATTTTAAATTTGTTAGGATTCCAACACATGTTCAGATGTGTGAGAAACACTACTTTGCTATTTCTTTTTTCCCCAAGCCAAACGTTACATGTTTTATCATAATTGAGTTTTAACCCGGATAAATTCTTTAAACAATTCTAACTCATAAAACAATGTTTCAAAAGATATTTTGTTTCCATCAAGCAAAACATATGTGTCGTCTGCAAACTGACTTACTTTACACTCAGTATTTTCTGATATTTCTATTCCTTTAATCTGACCGTTCTCCCTTATCCTACATGCTAACAATTCTGTACACAAAATAAACAAATACGGTGATATTGGATCTCCCCGACGACAGCCACGCTCAGTTGGAAAGCTCGTGGACGTTTTACAATTCACAACAACTGATGATCTAATATTTTTATAACAAGAGGCGAAGCCTTCAAGGCTCACGTAAGAAATAGACAAACAGTAACACAAACTCAATCACTCCGTCACACATACACACCCACACACACAGTAAGCTTAGGTGAAACTGTGCAAGAAAGCGAGACACTAGATCTAGATCTGTCTGCATGTAGCCTACTTAGGCCAACAAAAAAAAATAGGTGTGGTTACTGTAACATAGCCAAAAAAAATAGGGTAGGTAGGAAGGCAATCACTTTTTTATTTTTTTAACTTTTTTTTCTAATGTGTACAAATTAAACCTACTTGACAGGGAAATAAGTGTGCGACTCGGGCGCTTTCGCTTTCATTGCGTTTTTTGCACTCGTTTTTTTTCTTTTTTTTTCCTTTTTTTGACAAATGTAATAAAAAGTTATAGGATCGGCCCCTAAAAATAGGGTAGGTCGGGTTACCGTAACCACACCTATTTTTTTTTTAGGCCTTACAGGGACACGACTGCCAAATAGTCTTTGTTTGTTTGTTTGTTTGTTTGTTTATTTGTTGCTTAACGTCCAGCCGACTACGCAGAGCCATATCAGGACGAGGAAGGGGGGGGATGAAGGGGGCCACTTGTCAAGCGATTCCTGTTTACAAATGCACTAACCCATTACTTGTGTCCCAGCAGGCTTTAGTAAAACTAAATTAATACCTACTGGAAGATTACCAGTTTCCAGTATGTTAAAATAGGCTTAACCTATCTACTGCTGGACTTACATCAGAACACTAACAGATTAAACTATACATGAATCGCGAGACAAGCGGCAAGAGAAGAGATTTTTGGAAAAAATACAGGTGAATGAGCAAGAAGGCAGAAAAAAGAAAAGAATTCATGAAGAAAAAGAGAGCATGACAGGAAAGAGGAACCAAAATCTACCTAACAGCAAACTAGAAAGCTCCTGCGGTTCCAAAAACAGGAGGGGCCTTTAATTTCATAACCGCAGTGCCCCACTGCGGGAGCCAAATAGTCTCGGCCCGCTCAAAATAACAATGACCGAGACCACACACACCACGCGAGAGAGAAAGACTACAGGGAGGCATGCCGTCATGATGCATTAATTGACGTCAAACACTTTTGACCGTGACGTAATCTTATGCGAGCTTTATCCATAGTCTTGGATAACCACTCACACATAGACTCGGAAATGTTAAAGTTTCTACCACAGACATACACACACACACACACACAAACAGACAAAGTTACGATCGCATAGGCTACACTTCGTGAGCCAAAAAGCAGATATCCATTGTCGAATTTACACTAGTCATATTTACACTACACTACATACTAAGGAGACTAAGACTGAAAACCGACCTTGATCCTCTCCTGCAGGGACAGTCTTGGAGCGGGAGCCAGCGGTCTTGTTGGCATCTCCACCTCCTCCTCCCTCACATGCATGCCTGCGTATTGACTGTTGCGCACTATCGTCTGCTTCACCTCCAGTACCTGCATGTTTCTGTAGAGACAGTCAGCAATACCATAGTCAGGACAATTAGCAATACCATAGTCATTATTCGAAAATGTTAAAAGTAAATTTTCATTTGATTAATATACATACCCGAATCACATATAGCATTGACACAGTCTGAGATGCTAAGGTCTGAAAACGTTTACCCGTCTAACATTTTTAAAGGGAAGCAACCCCATCACCAAAAGAGCTAAGAATAGCCATGGTAATGAGCACATACTCTGGGAGTTACCTCCCATTGGTGTGTACTACGTCACTACCTCTATCACCACGTGGCTACAATCATACGGCTTTAAAGAAACTAACAAGAAGGGCAAAGCCCACACGACTCACATGCTGAACAGACCTTGATCTTTCTTTCAGAATAATTTTACAATAAAACTGAGAAAAACAATATTTATTCAGTAAAGAAAATAATTACAGAAAACTAATGCCATTGTGAGTTGCACATTCAGTAATTGCATCCAAGTTATGGTGCATACTGTGTCAAAAGGTTCTCCATCCTAAAATGCTAATCGCTGGTCATTAGGGGATCGAGTCGAACAAGGAACGTCAGTTCTCCGACTTCTCTCTAGTCTGGCGCCTGTTTTCTCTTTTTTGACAAATATCAGTTTAACTCAAACTGACCTGGAACTTGAAGATATGTAACCTAATGTGAGTTATTATGAAAATATAATGTATTTCCCTCACACATATGTAGTTTTGGAAGAGTTATTTTCAATAGTTCAAGGTCAAGGTCACTTCAAAATATATACATTTCAACTTTGAAGGACCCTGTGACCTTGACGTGAGGTCAAGTTGCCAAACATGTTTCTGAAGATCTAATGTATTTCCCTCACACATATGTAGTTTTGGAAGAGTTATTTTCAATAGTTCAAGGTCAAGGTCACTTCAAAATATATACATTTCAACTTTGAAGGACCCTGTGACCTTGACCTTGAAGTGAGGTCAAGTTGCCAAACATGTTTCTGAAGATCTTGTAACCATACACCATCAGGCCACAATTGGTGTTGATAGACTTAATAGTGTCCAAGAAATATACAATGTTAAAGGTTTCACAGACGGACAGGGGGGGGGGGGGGGAGACGCCCGGACGCCCGGAAGGGCAGGCGGACGATGTCGGCGAGTATATAGACTCACTTTTGTAAGTATAATGTATTTCCCTCACACATATGTAGATTTGGAAGAGTTACCTTCCATAGTTCAAGGTCAAGGTCACTTCAAACTATGTATACAATCCAACTTTAAAGGACCCTTGCAACCTTGATGCAAGGTCAACCAAACTGGTGTCCAAAGATAGGGCTTACATTGCCCTGTATAGCATACATAGCTAAGGTTGCCATTCTCGATAACTTCAGAAAAAAATGCGAAAATGTGAAAATGGTCGTTTTTAAGACAACAATTACGGCCCCTGTGACCTTGAACTTGAAGTGAGGTCAAGTTGCCGCACATGTTTTTTGAGATCTTGTAACCATACACCATCAGGCCACATCAGGTGTTGATAGACTTAATAGTGTCCAAGAAATATCCAACGTTAAAGTTTTCCGGACGGACGACTCGGGTGAGTACATAGACTCACTTTTGCTTCGCATGTGAGTCAAAAAGGAAAGAGCTTACCAACTAACTAAGCAGAAGGCAAGTAAGAAGGTAATATAGGATTACCTCACCATTACATCGGCCTTGCCACATTTGATCACTGTCAGCCATGCTGTCAACAAAAATGGCGGCCAAACAAAAAGTTACTGAAAAATTTTCAAGTCCAAAAACGGACGAAAAATCAGCAACTACAACAAAATTCCTGACAACATAATGACCCAAAAAGGAAAGAGCTCACCAACTAACGAAGCAGAAGGCAAGTAAGATGGGTAAGTGGCCGGAGGGTGTCAAACAAACACCAAACCACACAGCCACGAGAGCGCCAAAAATCAACGACCTGATCCTCAGTGCTGAAAAAGTCGTATGATTGTAGCCACGTGGTGATAGAGGTAGTGACGTAGTACACACCAATGGGAGGCAACTCCCAGAGTATGTGCTCATGACCATGGCTATTCTTAGCTCTTTTGGTGATGGGGTTGCTTCCCTTTAAAAATGTTAGACGGGTAAGCGTTTTCAGACCTTAGCATCTCAGACTGTGTCAATGCTATATGTGATTTGGAGTAAGAATATGTAATTTAATCATCTCTGTGAGGGCAATCAGCAATACCATAGTCATTATTCATCTGTGTAAGGGCAATCAGCAATACCAGTCATTATTTGTCTCCAGTCATGTTTCTGTGGGGACAATTAGCAATACCATAGTCATTATTCATCTCTGTAAGGGCAACCAGCAATACCAGTCATCATTTATCTCCAGTACCTGCATGTTTCTGTGGGGACAAATAGAAATACCAGTCATCTATGTAAGGACAATCAGCAATACCATAGTCTTTATTTATCTCTGTAAGGACGATCAGCAATACCATAGTCATTATTCATCTCTGTAAGGGCAATCAGCAATACCATAGTCATTATTTATCTCCAGTACCTGCATGTTTCTGTGGGGACAATTAGCAATACCATAGTCATTATTCATCTCTGTAAGGACAATCAGCAATACCATAGTCTTTATTTATCTCTGTAAGGACAATCAGCAATACCATAGTCTTTATTTATCTCTGTGAGGACAATCAGCAATACCAGTCATTAGTCATCTCCAGCACCTACAGGTTTCTGTCAGGACAATGAGCAATACCATAGTCATTATTCATCTCATGTCCTCCTGCACTAACCCCAGCGAGATCAATTTCTGTTGGAGATCAGCTTGTTAAATCACATACAATAGTTCAGAAAACTGGTAATTTTCCGACAGAATCAAAAACATTTTGATGAAATAAATGACAGCAACGATGCAATAGTGCAGACATATGGCAGTCATTGATAAAAGAAATTTTTTTTTTTACTGGTCAGTTTAATACACAAGTACTTACCTGCTGGCACGGTACTCATTGATACTGAAAGGCATACTTCCATCTTCTGTTGCTTTCCTGTGGCTTGGCCTCTTGCGCTGTGGATGACAAAGAAAAGAAAGTGCTAGGTTGTTTTTTTTCAAACTGACTCCAATCCTAAGAGGTACAATGTTAGTGAATATTGAATTTGTGTTGCAAGGTTTGCTGTAAAAATATAAAAGTCAAAGCACACTTCACCTCAACAGGCGGCTACACTAAGATGTCATCTACTCTTTCAGTAGACCATGTTGACCAGCCCAGTTGAAAATGAGCTGGTCAAAGCAAAGTAAATTCCACCCAAATTTGTTGAATGAGGTTGTTTTAACCCTTAGGCTGGTTGTCGCGCTACTTTACGTATACTGTCAACTGGTTGTCACGACATATGTCGCGCTACTGGCTCAGTTTGTTTGGTCGGTTCCGATTACCTCCCATGAATGCGAAAACCAATATGACCGTTTTTTGTTATTTTTCTCTCTGTTAATTCACCAGTGGCTATGTAACATGTGTTACAGAATTGCACCAGTGTAAGGGTTAATACATTTGTAATGTATGCGAGGTGAGTGATAGGCTGCAGGTAGATAGCATGACCCATCTGACTGACCGATCAGATCAAATCAGTGTCCCAGCTACAAACTGACACAAGCAACCAGCCAACAAGACAACTTACCATGACAGGGACAGGTGCCCTGGCAGAAGTAGAAGCCCCCTCCTCCTCAGAGTCCATAGCTTCTTCCAACAAGTCTCCAATGGCGTCACGATCGTCGACAGAATCTTCCGTGTCCTCGGGGCAGTATCCAGAGCGCCGTGGCACATGCTGAAGGTCAGAGCTACTGTCGGCCGTGCTCTGACTGGTCAGACTGCTGGAACTGTCCATCTCCGCATGCCTGCGACCCAGCGCAACGAGGTCTGCTGTGCTCTTGTGAAAGTCTGGCGGTGCTCCTGAGAAAGAAAGACAAATTTTGTTCACTGTGCAGGTGATACATTGGTTGGAACTGCAAGATGAATATGCTGATGTAGAACCTCTTGACCCATAGTGGGATCTAAAGGTTTTCTTACTAATCTGTCAGATGCAGGAACCGTCACTGTTTTCTCTGACTGCTTTGCACAATATAAATAGTTAGGGTTGTAAATAAATATAGCTATGATAAAACACAAAGTAAAAAAAAACCAGAACGGTGAGTCAGGAGAAATGTAATTGTTAGTACACTGTTAATAAATTCTAATCAGGCATTGCATGAAACAAGGACCCATTTATAATATTCATGAATTCTCATTAATTATTCTTAGTGGACATTTGCGGCAGTTAATCGGACTATGAGTGATGTCCAACGCCTAACAACATCCCCGGATACCGATACAGAAACAGAATCAGAGATGTAATCATGTTATATGTCTAAATAAAAAGAAAACACACCAGTAACCAGGTTAGGTACGTTTATATCTATAATCGATATTTCGGCACGTTACTGCCTTCTTTGGGATGGTAAGCTTATGGAAAGAATGGAATGACGGCATGTGACATACAGTTATATGTCACACACTTTCCACAAAGCCCATACGACTCACATGCTTGACCTTGACCTTTACATGACCTTGACCTTCAGGGTCAAGGTCAAATAACTAAACCTAGCAATGACATCATACACTAAGAACTGCTTTACACATTTTCCCTACCAAAATACATGTGACCTTGACCCAAGGTCATCCAAGGTCATCCAACACAAAGCTGTTAATTCAAGACATAGGAAGTACAATGGTGCTTATTGGCTCTTTCTACCATGAGATATGGTCACTTTTAGTGGTTCACTACCTTATTTTGGTCACATTTCGTAAGGGTCAAAGTGACCTTGACCATATGTGACCAAATGTGTCTCATGATGAAAGCATAACATGTGCCCCACATAATTTTTAAGTTTGAAACAGTTATCTTCCATAGTTCAGGGTCAAGGTCACTTCAAAATATGTATACAATCCAACTTTGAAGAGCTCCTGTGACCTTGACCTTGACGCAAGGTAAACCAAACTGGTATCAAAAGATGGGGCTTACTTTGCCCTATATATCATATATAGGTAAGGTATTGAATCTGAAAAACTTCAGAGAAAATGGGAAAAATGTGAAAAATAGCTGTTTTTTAGGCAACATTTATGGCCCCTGCGACCTTGACGCAAGGTCAAGATGCTATGTATGTTTTTTGGGGCCTTGTCATCATACACCATCTTGCCAAATTTGGTACTGATAGACTGAATAGTGTCCAAGAAATATCCAACGTTAAAGTTTTCCGGACGTCCGGCGAAATATCTAACGTTAAAGTTTTCCGGACGGACGGACGGACGACTCGGGTGAGTACATAGACTCACTTTTGCTTCGCATGTGAGTCAAAAATGCACACACGACTTTTATTTCTCCTGCTGTTATCGTTTCTTCTCTTTACAAATTCTTCAACGCTCAGAATACTGAAAACGGCATCCCAGACGACAGTACTGTTTCCATAGGCGAATTTACCTTCCCTTGGAGAGTGGCTCACTCAGGAGGCCTGTTAGTCTGACACTATAAGGACAGAGTTCTGAACATAGATGACAAAGATTCCGGAATGAACAAACATTTCGCGGATGCAGACACAGAAAGACGTCATGAAGAATGGGATGCTTCAAAAGATACAGACTGTGACGATGACTGTGACGTCATTCACATATACCGAGACGTCATTCACAGTTGTTCGTTCACTTCCGTCAAAAAGTAGATCTCTCCACAATGGCTGCTCCTGTGTTTAGGTTTGTCAAGCTTGAGTACTCCTCTGTTGAAGCTGTGAGACATAAATGCTATTCCGACTTGGTCGTGTGACAGAGTTTTCTTCCACACTTGATTAGCTGATGTCTAACTCAGCCTGACGGCTTCGTTAGACAATCAACGTAATCTCGTGTGGAAGAAAACGTCAGTCACACGACCAAGTCGGAATAGCAGGTAATGTTATATGTCTGTAAGTAACTCATACAATAGGGGGACAGCACCATTACCAACATACAACCATCACCTACCAGGGGCCCCTTCAAAGCTGTCCAAGCTGCCGAAACTGGTGTCCTGACCCTCTCCAGCGCCAGACTTCTGATGCTGAGGGGATGGCAAAATACTCTGGCGCCGAACTGACGCTGGCACAAAAGCGCTCAAGCTGAGGTCGTCATCTTCGTCGGAGCGTTTCTTGCGCTGCTGATTGGCCCCCGGGCGAGGCCGCCTCAGGACAACCTCACAGTCACTGTCATCTTCCGTCACTTCTGTTGGACCATCCTCAGTCGTATCAGACTCCCTGACGTCATCTACAGGCGTGGAAGCAGCCCGATGCTGTTGAAGAGCTTGTTTCTTTGGCAGGGAGGCATCAGAATCATCACTCTCAAAGCTGTCGTCAAACTTTACCTTGCGACAGGCCTTGTTGGCAGTGGACGCAGCAGGTGCGGGGGAGGCCACCCCTCCCTTCTTCTGCTGACTGACAATGTTAAAGAGGGTGGTGGGGCGGGGAGGTTTGCCCGTACTGGCAGAGTTGGTTGGGGCCGGAGGGGGTGCAGGTGGGGCAGTGCCAGACCTGCTCTTGTCTGACTTTTCAAAGCCAATTGCAGACAGCTTGTTATCAAAATCTGAAAATCAAGGGGGAAAGAAAGATATATGGGTGAACAGACTAAAGAGTTACCCTGAGTTTGTAAAGACTTTGTTAATAACACCATAAGCATCACAATTAGACAAAGGCACCTAATAATATTACACCTGGACAAATAAACTTAAAAAAGTTTTAACCACTGAAAAAAAACAATGTTCTATGCTCTCAAAGTTAAAAACACAAAACTTGACTTTATTTGTTGAGGTATGTTTTTGAGTAATGTAAACCAGAAACGTGTCCTTTAGCCACATTTACATCCTGTCAAATTGAATGCTATATGCTTTATTTCATAGATCGCCATAAAATCTACACAAAAACAAATAGTTGATATATAGATGATACCTGGGTAATACTGAGTAATCTTTGTGAGCCAGTTTGTGTCTTCAAGTTATCATTTTTAAACTGCATTATTCCAAAAAGTAACAACCTCCTTTGTCAACATGGATCTTACTTTACTGGTGTCAGTATCGCTTGTCCTAAAAGTCAATAAATCGTGCTAAGAAAAGAAACAAACTCAGAGTGCCAGCAAAGTGCCCAAAACCAATAGTGCAATCAAGCTGGGATTCCATATTCTGCATTGTGCATCTGTGGTTGCAAATTTGAAAAGACAGATGTTATGGATAGAATTTCACAAAATCGCCAACATTGTATGACCAGTTTGACTTGATTGTTAGCTTCCATAAAAGCTATCATTGCAACACATGTTGTGACAGGACCAAACTCAATTACTCATGGAATCCCAGCTTGAAATACAAAATTTCATGATATAGCAAATGGGTGAAAACAGTGCAAAAACAGAAAGAACAAAAAGAAATTCAAATGCACCAAACAAACCAATTATAGAAATGTGCCAATATGATATTAAATGAATGTAAAAAAAGGTTTGTGCAGGTAGAAAGAAAATCAAAGAATGATTCATCTTTGTGTTGGTATCAAATTGACTTGATAATTTGCATGGTTCATTACGTGCGTGCTTCAACTGGTTGAAGTAAAAGATGAAAACCAAAATGCCAAAAAGTCATAAGAGTCAACAGGTGCGTAAACGAGAACTTTCAACTTCAACTGAACCAACTGTCACTCACTGGTTGTTGTCAATTCTTGTTGATGCTCAATTATGTTCACTTTAGTTTGACCGACAACTTCATTTCCACTAGTCTTATCAATCGTTGCTTTGGTTTCAACGTCAGCAGTCTTTCCTTCTTGATTCGCTGCCTGGGCTTCTTCAACTTTTGCTTCTTTGTTTGCCATTTCCGTTATTTTGTCTGCTGTATTCGTCTCTTTGTCAATAGTGTCCCCAAATCCACATCTGCTATCGAGATGCTGAAGTGTGTTGTCATCACCCACGTCGGATTTTTGTTCAGCGGGTTCAACGTTTACACCATGCTTTGTACCATTTTCGTCAGAAGCCGCAGTGTTTTCCAATGTCATTGATTCTGCTGTGTTTCGAATTGAACCACTAGCAGCCTTTTCATCTTCTTTCAAATCAGCCTTTTCATCTTCTTTCAAATCAGCTTGACCATTATCAGTATCTTGAGTATCATTTGACTGATTTTCATCACTGGGTATCTTCCTTGTAATGCCTTCAGTACTATCTACTTGTAGTTTTCCAACCATTTCATTTTCAGTCATCTCAATTTCCATATCCTCTTCATCATCTAATGGACAGAAAATGTCAAAAAAGCCTAACAAAACAGGATTCCTATGTGGAATATCTCCATCAAAATTCACTGAAGCAGCTAAATGCTAATGTCCATCAGCTTCAAGCCAATGTGACGTCTATAAACAAAACTCTTGCAACAGATTTAAGATTAAGCATACATTCCATCATTATGTTTACATTAAATTAATACATTTAAGAGATGGCATTATGAAGATAATGAGAATACGTCTCTAATGCTCCAACATATTCTATACAAAACGTTGATACTTACCAGCACGTGCCTTTTCCCTTCCAGTCTGTTTCTTTTCACTCACAGCCGACTTGGGTGGCTGAAATACAGATCATATAAATAATCGACAGAAAGTAAAATGAAGCACATAATCTCAGGTAAAAACCCATTGTACGCAAAAGCAAAGGTGTTTGGTTGTGTGATAAAATGAATACCATGTCAAGTGAGAATTTTGCTGAAAAAATCCGAACTCAAAGGCTTAAATATCCAAGAACTATCCTGTCAACTTTTTCAACCAAGTACATTTAGTCTGCCAATTTCAGTTCATTGATCAAGGTTTGATTAATTGCAGAAATTTAATTGGAAGGACTGCAACATCTGGGGGACAGAGAAAATGGCTGTTCTTCATCGAGAGGATGGCACCAATCTTTTTTCAAGGAAGAGGAAATCATAAAATGTGCTTATTTGAACACCACATCAGATCAGGCATATACTCCCTGCTTTAATACAACACATCATGATGTACTTGAGTACTTACCTCTTCAGACTCGGTATCCGTCTCATCCTTGAGGATGCCGTTCTTCCAGCGGTTCTGTATGGTCTGGAGTTCAGCCATGCGCTCTTGACGCAGCCTCTCAGCCATGGTAGTACTCTGCGTCTGCTGTACCAACTTCTGTTGTGCCTGTTTCATGGCCGAGCTGGCATTCCTAGGGGACAGGCTCTTACTGGGGGAGGTTTTGTTATCTGGTTTGGCCGCCGAGTTGGGGTTGATCTGAGCTGCTCTTTCATTGATGCTGTCCTTGAAGCTCTTCTTGGGGGTGACAGCGTTGGTCCTTCCTGGCGTTGCAAACACAGGGCCTTTGACGGGAGATCTCTTGGCGGCTGGGGTGACAGGGCCTGGGGTCTTGATGGGAGTGCAGTCACCAGGGCGCACCTTCTTGATATCACTGACCACGTTCGCTGTCGTCATCTGCTCCCAGGCTGACATGCGAGCAAGTACGGGGTGGGCTGTGGGTTCATCGTCAACAGACTTGCGCACCTTGGGTCTCATCTGTACAACATCATCTTGTTCCTGGGCGGGGTTGATGGCCTTGACAGGCTGGGCAGGGGTGTTGAGTGGTCTGGCAGGAGTGTGGAGTGGTCTGGCAGGAGTGCAGGCCTGCTTGGGAGTCTGTGACACGGCGGACGACGCAGCCAGACCTGACTTGGGTGTGGCAGGGAAGTCAGGCTTGCTGGTTTCCGATATCTTCTGCTCCCAGTTGGCCAGTCGGGCGGAGACAGGTCTTTCGGAGGGAGGTTTGGACGCTGTGGAGGGAGTGGCGGGGTTCCTCATGGTCACCTGACTGGCCAGCTGGCCTACTTTGGACTCCTGCTTGGGTTGGGCTTCCTTGGTGAGGTTGGTCCTGGATGCTGCAGGGGACTTGACCGGGGAGACCCTGCCTGCACGCTCCTTGTAAGGCTGGAAAGGCTTGGGGGAGCTGTTGAAACCAACGGTGCTGCCAGTACGCACAGGGGACCTGGTGGAATCTTTGGTTATTGATGAGACTGGCGGGGCAGCCCTTTCACTGGACGTTTTGCTACTCATGGTGCTGCTTGCAGAGGGGGGAAGGGGGGCACGGGTCTTCTTTGGTGAAGTGACTTCTGGGGCAGTTGCGGAGTTAGCGGGTTTAGGTGGCTGCCAACGAGGTTTCTTCTCTTCTTCTTTCCTGGAAATGAGCAATGCAAAAAAATCAAATAAAAAGACAAATGATCGTATTTCGAACTTGACCCTAAATGATACAAGCTAAGTGAACATGGAATGAAACATTTACAACAGAACAAATAAAGGATGCTGAAATAAGATTGTGTGCGAAACTCCTGATAGTGATAGTCAAGAATTTCATACATCTCCAAGTGTAACTACAGACTTACACAATGGTAGGGTGGCTGAGGTCATCCTCCCAGGTGTTGATGGCGCTGGCCAGCTGAGCAAAGCGACTCTTGCGCTGTGAGCCTGGCTGAGTGTTTTCCTGTGCTGCCGGCCTGGCTCTCTCCAGTGGAGGAGACGACAAACTCTTCCTGGGTGTGGGTACAGGGCTTGAATCTTCTTCACCATCTAAACACAAACAGATTTGTATGTAATTAGTTTACACGATCGCATGATTACAATCCGTTTTAACAGCTTTCACAATACAAAAGTTTGAGTAAATGGATTTTTGTGGCCCTCCACCACTACCAATTTGGTCTCTTTACCAGGCCAATGGTAAAGGGGCACACAGCTAAACAGTACGAAGAGAGCCATTTTAAAACAAATTATTCAATACTCTGTACCACTACCATACACAGGCCTGATCTATAGATGGTATGCTACCGAAGCCATAACACCCTATCTGGAAGCATTGCAGTCAGGCTGTGATTTGTGTTTTAAACTGCAACTACAGAAGAAAACCGAACAAAGTTAGACATATGCCATCTGACACAGGAATTCATGGGATAGGAAGGTAACTAACTGTCAGCAGTGTCAGCCCACTGTGAGTGCTGGGAGGCCAGGTTGTGCAGACGAGACTTGACGCTGGGGATGGCTGGTGTGTCCTGCTTCATCTCCTGCTCTGTGCCACGCACGCACTGACGCTTGGGGGAATCTGAAACATCAAACCACTGAATGATTCAAACAACCAAAACTATCTAACTTATAAAAAAACGGCCTCAGATTTTCAGGCTGCAATGTAGGATTTACCCTTTCAGTTAAGTTTGATTTAAAGCCTCTGTACCAGTGAAGAGTTTCTTAGTTCAATTACTGAATTAGTGTATGCTCCATTCTTAACAAAATCACAAATACTTCACTTGAGAAATCCAAATTGATGGAATAGTTCTTGCTGTTACAGATTTGACTGATCTGCAGCATCAAAAATGGAAAATTTCCTAAATAAATTTTCATTTAATTAATATACTTACCCGAATCACATTAGCATTGAGTCACCTGAGATGCTTATCACTGAAAAACGCTTACCCGGCTAAAGAATTTAAAGGGAAGCAACCCCATCACCAAAACGAAAGTGAAAGTAGCTTTGGTAATGGGCCAGTACACCGGGAGTTACCTCCCATACGGGTGTATGCCACGTCACTTCCTCTAGGAACACGTGCCTCTTATCATACGGCTTTAAAAAATCTTAAAACCATAAGCGGGGCAGGTGGGAGGGAATACAGTATGTGATTCGGGTAAGTATATTAATTAAATGAAAATTTATTTAGGAAATTTTCCATTAAATATCATATTCTTACTCCGAATCACATTAGCAGATAACATCAACAAGGCGGTGGGCTAGAAATGAATCAAAACTCACCATCAAGTTCTGGACAGGAACTGGCCTGCTGCTATGAGCGCTGGAAGGCCTCTGGAGCCATCCTGTCGAAGAGCTGTGACGTCCCGAAGATAAAAGTTTATAAAAACATCTTCGGAACGCCAATACGCAGTTGTCAGCACCTCCTCTAGACGTCTGGAGCGCAGAACTGCCAGAGAGGATGCCCACGCCCTCGTTTCATGGGCTCGGGCCGAGTCAAGTGGCAAGGAGGGCATAACCCCCCCCCCTCTTTGTGCGACTCCACTCATAAGCCTGCTTGATGAGCGAGGACACCCACCGGGCCAACGTTACCTTCGACAAATCTTTCTCGCGCCTAGTAAGGAGAGAGATAAACAACAACTTCTGAGAACTAGACCGAATCGGCTGAGTCCGGGCTAAGTACAGACGAAGTGCCCTCACAGGGCAATTGACCGAATCGGGGTCATCCGGGGCCAACGCGCTGGTCAGAGCCTTAACTCTAACCAGCGGAGAGGCCTGCCCCGGAGACTGATTCTTGGCCAGGAAATCAGGCCGGAAACGCAAAGATGCGGAACCGTCCGGCTCAAAGGAGATATCTCCAGGCTGACCCGACAGGGCGTGGACCTCGCTACCCCGTCGGGCCGTAGCCAACAAAAGGAGAAACAGCGCTTTGCGAGTGACATTGAACAGACTGGCCTCGCTTAAAGGCTCAAAATCCGCAGAACGAAGGAATTCCAGGATTAAAAACAAGTCCCACTTGGGAGCGGGCAAACGAGCTTTAGCTTCCTTAAGAGCAGCCCCTTTTATGACTGCAGCTATAACACCCCCGACTCGAACAGAACGACCAATCTGCTTAAGAGTCGCCGAGATAGCGGAGCGCCGGACCCTCAGCGAGGAGACTGAGGCGCCCTGCGAAGACATGAAAGAGAGGTGGTTAGCGACCTGAATAGAGCGCGGAGCCACCGAACTCACCCCTCTAGCTGAACACCAGGCAGTCCATGCCTTCCAGTGGGAAGCATAAACTGAAGAGGTGGACGCTCTATGCGAGCGAGCCACCAAGTCCAGAGTCAAAGACGACGCCCCAGAGCGCTTCAGCGAGTCCCGAACAACTTCCACACGTGAAGCTTCAGAAGACTGGGCTCCTCGTGTGGAATGCCTGTTCGGGGCTGCACTAGTTCCCCTCGCACGAGTGCAAGAGGAATGGGGGGCCCTTGGGCGAGCCGAAGAAGATCTGGAAACCAGACCTGCGACGGCCACAGAGGAGCGACCAGAAGAAGAAGGGCCGGCTCCTCCATCTCCGCTTTCCGGATTACTCGGCTGAGTAACGGAAAGGGAGGAAAGGCGTACGCCTCCAGACCCGTCCAGGGAAAGTCCAGAGCGTTCACTCGCCATGCCTGAGGGTCCGGGAATGGCGAGACGAACACCGGAAGCCTCTTTGAGTACCTTGTGGCAAAAAGGTCCACCAGAGGCTTTTGGACCTGGGCCCAAAGGCGAAGCAGTGCCCCGTGAGTGATCGTCCACTCCGACTGAAGCACTGTACCGGAACGACTGAGCGCATCCGTCAAAGTGTTCAGCCTCCCTGGAAGGTACCTGGCCGAGATCGTGATATGATGCTGAAAGCACCACACCAGGATCTCGCAAGCCCTCTCCGAGAGAGACGGGGACCGCGAGCCTCCCTGCTTGTTGATGTACGCCGCCACTGTCATGTTGTCTGTAAACAGACGAACATGTTTGGCGTACAGGGAGGGCAGAAACTTGGCCAGAGCTAGAGCAACTGCCTCTAGCTCCAGCAAGTTGATGTGCCACAAGGACTGCTCCGTCGTCCACAGACCGGAAGTAGTCTGAAGATCTGTATGTGCCCCCCAACCCTCCCTGGACGCATCTGTAAAGAGGTCCAGGTCGGGGAGGGGCACGACGATCGGAACACCTCTGCAGACCCACTCCGTGTCCAACCACGGAAGGGTCGCAGACTGGAACCATCCCTGCAAAGGGATGAGGGCGTCCCAGTCCACCAGAGGAGAGTCCACAAACGGCTTCAGCGCGAACTGAAGCGGACGTTTGTGGACCCGGCCCAGTGAAACCAGAAGAGCCATAGACTCCATCTGCCCCAAGATGGAGGCGAGCGAGCGGATGGAAGCCATCAGGAGAGGTAAAGTGGAGCGAATCTGGGCTTGGAGCTTGTCCACCCTTCTCTGAGAAGGCTGGACAGTCCAAGCGACCGTGTCGAAAGACATCCCCAGATAAGTGAATGTCTGTGACGGGGTCAGCTCCGACTTTACCCGGTTGATCGAGAACCCCAACGAGTTGGATTCTCGAAGAACCGTCAGGGTATCCTGCGAACAGCCGCTCTGGGACTGGTTCATGATGAGCCAGTCGTCCAGATAAGCCCGCAGACGGATACCCTGGGACCTCACCAGTGCACAGACCTGTCTCACCACCATGGTGAAAATCCATGGTGCGAGAGACAGCCCGAAAGGGAGTGCGCGAAACTGGTAGATCTGATCTCCCCACCGGAAACGAAGCCATTTCCGGTCGGCCGGATGCATAAGAATGTGAAAGTATGCGTCCGTGAGATCGATCGAGGTCACCCAGTCTCCTGGGCGGAGAGAGTCTCGGACAGAGGCTGGCGTCTCCATCTTGAATTTTATCTCCCTCAAGAAAGTATTGAGGAGAGATAAATCCAACACGGGACGCCATCCTCCTGATGCTTTGGGAACAGCGAACAGACGCCCGTAAAATCCCAGGGAGCTGTGGACCCGAACTCTCTCCACCGCGCCCTTCTGCTCCAGGGAGGCAATTTCCGACTGCAAGACGGAACGTGCTTCCTGCGAGAAGGGGGGCTTGAACCGCGGAGGCACTCGGGTAAGAGGCGCCTTTTCCTCCCGCCAGAGTAGACGGAAGCCCGATCTCACCACTCCCACAATCCATTGGCTGTCTACTACCGACATCCAACGAGAAAGTGCCCGGGAGGGGCCTCCCGCCATCACCAAGGTGGAGGGCGGGAGGGAGGTGAGATCGGGAGCGCTTCATTGGGGGTGTGGCTTACTTCCAGAACCGCCACGCCCCCTCCCCGATGCCATCCTCTTCTTCCCACCACGAGCGGCCGGCGGAGCCTGCCGCTTCTGAGCTGGCTTGGGGTTAGACGATGTCTGAGCCTGCTTCTGTTTAGAAGGCTGAGACTGTTTCACCCCCTTCAGAGTGTAGTCAAGGAACTGACTGTCCTTGTTTGACTGAATCTCCTTCTGTCTGGCATCCAGTGCCAGCGGACAGAAGAGAGACTCCTCTGAGACCGGGGAGACTCTCAAGGTCTCCCTAGTAGCCAGTTCCGTGAATTGGGACTGCGAGAGGAAGAGATCCCTCCTGCAGAGTACCGCTTGGGTGTACTGCAGGGAGGAAAGACGCAATTGTTCCTCATTGACCTTGGCCAATGCGGCCAAAAGCGCAGAGACATCGTCCGCATTCTGTTCTTCACTGAGAGTGAAAGGAACTAGCGAATCGGTCAATGCCCGAGACAGAGCCCGAACGAGAGTCTCCGCAATGGAGGACAGTTCGATCTGCCGACGTCCAACCTCCTCAGCAGAGAGGAGGGAAGCCTCGGAAACCGGCAAAACCGAATCACGCTTGATCGGTTTAGTCAGAAGAGGCAGCAATTCCCGGGAAACCGGAAGGGTAGCCCTAGGGAGTGCAAAAGACGCCAGCCAATTCTGGCTCTGATTGGGCATGCCAAGCTTCCTATTGGCCGTAGGCACGAAGGAAGAGGCTTGGGCAGCTGAAGCCACCCACTGCTGAGCTGATTCCGGAACTGGACCAAAAGGAAGCAGTAACGGAACAGGCACTGGCCGAATACCACTCCCCGCATGTGCTGGACGAACCAGTGAATGCGAAAGTTGGTAAGCCACTGACGGAGACTCGGCGAACCGGAAGGAAGAAACATCCTCCTGTGCCGGCCGGAAGTCCGCCATGGCAGAAGGAACGAATGATGCGGAAGAGTCCGCAGCCACCACCCCTTCAGGAAAATAACGAGACGTTACTTCCGCCGCGACGTCAAGAACAGACTTGAGCTTCGACGGAAACACGCCCCGCGACTCCTCGCTGACCACTGATGGAGCATCAGAATAGTCACACGTGGAACCATGACCGAAGTCACCAGTTCCGGAAGCAGAAGCATGCCCTGGCAAACCGGAAACCGGAAAAGCCTGAGCACTAACGTCATCCTGCCGCCCAAAATCCTGTGAAGGTAAAGGGTAAGCAGGACGACCATCCGCAAAAACCGGAGCTGGATGAGCTGACGTCACTCCCCCGACTGAGTGGAGTGATGCCTGCTCAAGCCTAGGCGCTTGAAAGCCGGAAGGCGCACGCTGTAATCCACTATCTGGTATCCGGAAGGAACCACCAGAAGAGGAAGAAGCGTTTCCGGCCGAAACCGGAAGTGTAGTCAACGGAACCGCAAAATGCGGAAGTGAAGACTGCACTGGTTGACTTCGCGATCCGGAAGGACCGGAAGTCAGTGAATACTCCATCCTGCCGCGACCGCCGTAGCGTGCCGGAGCGGACGGATCATCACTTCCGGCAAGTGCCGGAAATGCGGCAGTCGAAACCGACTGCCGCCGCTGTTCGAACAAGTCCGGGGCCTCGTAGGTTATCGCCGGAAATGAAAGATCAGCAAGGTATCGGTCGTGACCCGATGCGAAAGAGCTGTCCCCCGAAGGAGAACGTCCAGGCGCCTCACGAGGGCTATCGGACCAGCTCTGCTTACCAACCGACGCTGAAGAGGGAGGACGCTGCTCCAAGCCGGAAGTGGAGGACAAAGACACGGAAGCCAAAGCCCGGACGTCACTGCCAGATGCCGGAAACGCCGAACTGCTGGCGACGGAACGCTGAAATTCTGCCTGCACCAAGCTGCGGATTTCTGGAACCAGTGACTTTAACAGAGAGGAAACCAACGCACCTTGTCCAGGTGCTAACAAAGAAGACGAAGTCTCCGATGTAGAGACAGGTGCAGAAGTAACAGTAGCGCTAGGCGCCGCAAAAGAAGCAGAAGTAGTAACAGCGCTAGGCGCCGAAATTGGTACAGCCAACAAAGTGTTACGCTCTTGGTCTGTAACAAGTAACGTTGCTTTGGAAGAGGAAGACTTAGCCTTAATTTTCCCCTTGGGGTCCGACTTGCCACGGCGCTTGTCTGAATCAGACATGTTGACAACAACACGTGGCAACGCGAAAAAATTTACTGAAACATAAGTCTAAACGACTGGAAAATTCAGTAAACACCCGCACTAATGCGTTAACAAAATACTATAGCTAAACTTGCCCCACAAGCAGAGGCACGGAGAGCTACAAACAAAGTCACACGAGCTAGAAAACTAACTCACACAACAAAATGGCGACACGCAAGACACTGACACAAACGTCAACAACACGTGGCAAAGCAAAAAGATTTACTGAAACGTAAGTCAAAACGACTGAAAACACAGTAAACACACACGCTTACGCGTCAACAAAATACTAAAGCTACACTTGCCCAAACAGAAAGAGGGCACGCAGAGCTACTAGCAAAGTCACACGAGTTAGCTAACTAACTCACACAACAAAATGGCGAAACACGCAAGTCACTGACACACAAGTCCGTAAAAAACGGACAACGTACAGTAACGAAACAGCGCAAACAACCAACAACAAACGGGAACGAGCTCACCAAACTGTAGGCAAGGCGAGCAGACAAGCTGGGTAACGTGGCCGGCGGGTGTCACTCAAACACACAAGGTCAGCCACAGAGCGTCAAAAAGTGAACCGTCCTCTCCGAGGTGAAAAAGACGTATGATAAGAGGCACGTGTTCCTAGAGGAAGTGACGTGGCATACACCCGTATGGGAGGTAACTCCCGGTGTACTGGCCCATTACCAAAGCTACTTTCACTTTCGTTTTGGTGATGGGGTTGCTTCCCTTTAAATTCTTTAGCCGGGTAAGCGTTTTTCAGTGATAAGCATCTCAGGTGACTCAATGCTAATGTGATTCGGAGTAAGAATATGATATTTAATGCAGCTTGCGGTTAAAATGTATGATTGTTTAGAACTTACCATCTGTATTCTGCTGACTGGAGTTATCGCCAACATTACTAGTCAAGTCTTCAGACAGAGGGGTGCGACGCTTTCGTGGCGCAGCTTCCGGAGTCTTCCCCATTTTCTGGTTCAGCTGCTCCCTCCTCTGGCGAGTCCGTTCAATCAGTCTCTGTAATTGTAAACACAAGTTAGTTCATTGCACTCAGTATTCATTCCTTGCAATGCACTATGCCATTACTTATGTGGAAGTGTTCATACAGATCAGCCACTTAATTTGTTGATTCAGATTAGGAAAATAGGAACAGAAAGAACAAATCTATAAAACTACAATGGCTACGATAATGTCGCATCTGCTTAGTGTGAAATGATTATGGACATGAACAGTAACTTCAACCAATTAATGCACTAGTAGTAGTATGAATGTTGATTTTGTTGTTTTGAAACAGTATAACTTTATACTCTATTATTTCTTCTTCAAGTTCTTGTTAGTAATTTTAGATTCATCATGATTTTGACATCAGGGGGTAATATTAAATGTACTGCTAGTGCTACACCTTGAATTTTACATGACACATAACATTGGCTTGCTTAATCAGTTAATCAAGGCAAGGTGTGGGGGGTGTAGAAATTAGAAATTACCAGAAAAGCAAACATCTGATTTTAAAGTTCAACTTCAAGCACCAGCAATCATTTGAAAAACCCCATTAACCCAATACATTGTACATTAATGATTAATTGATCCAACAGATGTGTGGAACTGGAAATACTTAAAACAATATGAGTTTTAAAAAACAAATTGGTGAGCGGCGTGCAGCAAGCAAACAAAGAAACTGCAAAAACATAAATGATCAGTAATCAGTATAACAAAAAAACAAGCAATTAACATAACAAACTTGAATGAAAACAAAATATTGCATTCAACATCTGAAGCACTGTTTGGCAGATTACCAGAAAATCTTGATCAAGGACATTATCTGGGTGTTCATTCTCATTGGAATAGGAGCAGACAATATCGTCTATCTCTTCGTCAATGACGGCCATTGGCAAATTCACTTGACTGACAGTGACCGCTTTGCGCAGCAGTTTGTCTAAACCACTGTCACTGTCAGTCATTTCAACGTCTCCATCTTGTGGTTCATGACTTTCATTTCCAATTCCAGGAACCTGTGCATGGAGTGATGAACAACATTCAGAAATTAAATTTATTCATAGCATTCTTCTTTCACCTCAAGACCCTCCTTTCTAACTATACCTTCATAAACATGTGAGGCTCTACTTCTTCTAAAGATCTATATGGTTCTAAAAAGGGCAATGCTGCCAGTACCAACTACTACCATTGATCCACTGAAAAATTCACAAACATCTAAACCGTATGGCTCTGAATCTGATGAACACTCAGAACAGTCAGCAAACAAACACCCAGGGTAAAAGAAATTCCACAAGATGCAAATCAAATAACAATCTGCACAATTAAGCATGTTACAAAATAGCCCCATTGTCATTGAATAATGTGGTACAAAATAACATTCAAGAAGTGTCCCAAGTTAACCATCTCCCTCAAGTTTTCATGCTGTAACATACTCATATACCATGACTTCCCTTCTTTCTCTCTGTTATTCTAGTGAGAAAATATCCAGCGATATTTTTCCGTAGGCCTAAAGCTCGGCCTTGACCTAGGCAAAATAACTTGCGCAGCCGCAGTGACAAGTATTTCATGGAAAACTTGAACGAAATTTACAGCTGCAGCACGTGGGTAGCACCTGCACAATGTTATCACTTAACGTGTATTTCGTGCGTATTTTCTTCTTCTTCAGCGTTCCAGCGTAGTGTTACAATTGCGCCTTGCCAAGACTGACACAAAATATAGTTCTACAACTTCTCCTTACTTTGGTCATGCCATATATATGGCCTTAAGTCTGAAATGGTGTCCACAGCTGAAATAGCTGTGCAACCTTGGCTCTAACCTGATTTGTACATCAAAGAAAAATAAAATCCTTGTAAAGATTAATGAGACTTGTAAAAAAAAGTATGAAGTACGCACCTAGAGAAACATTGTGTGCTCAGTTGTTGTTTTTAATGAAAATGTCGCCATTATCTGAAGTCAGCAGCACTACATTTTGGCCATTTTTTGTGACATGACCTTACAGCATATTGAAACATGGTCTACTCTGTCATATTTATGGGACAGAATGTCATGAATGACTTTTCACTGAGCCAGTAAAACTCAAATGTACCTTTGACAAAGCAAAGTTTTTGAATTTTGTCAGTGAGCCTGCAGAAAATGGGGAGACAAAATTTCACAGAAAGTTCATAACTATTTCCGTAAGACTTCATTTTTGTTCACTGATCAGCTCTAAATAATAATTAAAGATTGAAACCTGATATATTTTTGTAAAAAAGTATTTTACAGTATGTTTTGCAGAGGTATAAAACATAAAAAGGGTTGTTTGACTTGTTTTTGCATGTTCAAAAGTAGTTTGAAGTTTACGTGCAGATTTTCTTGTGAAAAAAGAGTTATGAACTTTCCAACCTTTTGCCTTATAAAAAGAGTAAATTGACTGGTTGGGGAACACCTAGCTTTGTAATGCATTTGGATCCACTAGCAGCAGTCACACTGAAAGTTTACATCAAGTTCATTCATTGGTGTTTGAGTAATTGAGAAATAAAAAATTCTTGTGAGAAAGTTATGAACTTTCCTACTATCTCCACTGAGAGTGTTTTTTGTCCTTAAATGCTAGCCATGAAAGTTAAGCTTGTAGTGGAACAGCAATTTTGCATATAAAAGTACATTAGATTTAGATACTAAGCAATTTTTGTCACTAAAGTCAAGCAGTATGCTTTAGTTAGCCATTTTCTCTGTGTCTTGCGCACTATTTTTATGTGAGAGTTACTAACTCATGTCAAAACCCAAAATATATGTGCACATCTACAATACTGGATCACAACCTGGGACATTGGGGTAAAAAAATAAACATTATAAAAACAAAGCCAAACCCACTTTTTGTTAAAGTTTAGACACTATTTTAATGCCTTAATGCAATTAATAAACAAAGCACATGCCGGTTTCAGTAAAACATCACCAAGAGTTAACCAACGTGAGTGGTGTCTTGTATGTCACATGGTTTCCACCTGGTATAGTTATTCAAACAATGAACCAATATTCCTGCTGAAATTATTTTGCAATGTTGGCAGACATTCAAGGTCTTGCATCCTAAGTGAAACATGAGAAGAAAAACCTATTCATTTTCCACGCAGTACCAATGACTATAGTGGAAACCGTGACATACGCAACAGAGGGGATAAACAATTTCACCTACACTATGATAACAGCATTGTATGCAGGTCTTTCATATATTGTTTTTGTCATACAAAGACAGTTGTTTTTATGTTGTTGCAGTTACTTACACATTATTCATTTTGTGTGAATAACCAAATGTTCTGTATGTCACGTGGAACCCAAATGGAGGAAATTGCACATTTCTTTGTGTCTATTGTGATGTTTTCGGATGCGCAGAGGTGTCATGGCCTTCATGGTGAAAACATAAAGCACACTGAGTTAGGAGCATGAAAAGAACCATTTTTCTTATCATTTTCTAAAAATGTGTTGTGATTGAAGATGATTTGAGTGTTAAAATTGAGACTGACGCGTGTGCGTCATGTGACTGTAAAAATTGACATCATGCAATAAAACACACAAAAAAACTTTAAATTTCTGTCAATTATTGATAAATTTATCAAATACACCATATACCAACATAATCAATACCAGACAGTGATAAAAACTGTGAGATTAGGAGTAAAAGAAGGTCGTGGCTCCACAAGTTTTAGAACTGCTGAAATGCAAACTTATGATGGGAAAGGGTGGGTAGTTACCGAAGAACAATTTAAGAAATGATGCAAGATGCTCCAGGAGTACAAAAATGTGTTGTAAAAGCATGAAAAAGAAACCAGCGTAAAAACTATGTTCATCCACGATAATCAAAAGATGAAGTGCATAAAAAATCAGTCAAACATATGTTGCCCTCTACGGCCGACAGTTGGGACATTTAGCAGTCTAACGCTGCCAGCATCCACCCATGAAATGTCCTCCACGTCTGGGAAGATGTATGCATCTCCCTTCTTCCGAAGAAAGTTGACACGGGCCTCCCCTGGTCTGAGTCCCACCACCACCCCACTGTATACTTCGGTGTTGCCTCGTACAGTGGTGAAAGTGACCTCCACCCAGCTGCCATGCTGAATGCTGAAAGAGGACAGAACATACAGGGTTATGCAAAACCTCCACAAGCAAGTTCTGAGTACATCATCCCCTCACTCCACTCACAATACCAAGGACGATTGCAAGATAACTTTTTCTGCAATCAAAGAATAATTACAAGTGTACTTTATTGGATAGGAAGACTTTCCTCTAAAAATTAAAACACTGTCCGAGAGCTTAAATCTATTTTGTGGAGAAATCTATCCGAATAAGAAAGTAAAATCACACCTGGAATTATGTCCGGTGAGTTGTGCAACTTCAGTCTGTTGGTAAGCATCTGCAGAAAGCTGAGGGAACTTGTACTGAAAACAAAATGCAGAACATTATTGTACTAGAAGTCTGAAACTGAAAAATAAATGAATCCATAATAATAAAAAGTATGCAGAGAAAAAATCAAAATGAAAACTGATCACCTTTGCTGCAAGTATTACAATATTACATGGTTGCCACCTTCCAAATATTTTGCGGTTCTGGGCCATGTTGGACATGCAGGTGGGCAAACTCATCAAGGGGCTTCATTTTTAGCACATCAGTTGTTATTTTGGAAAGCTGATATTGAATTATCAATTATGACATGTAGACTTAATCTCTGTTTTGAGTTAACGATGTGCCCAAAAAATGGAAGTGAGACACAATAAAATAGAACACAGACAGGCGTTTTTTGCCTTCAAAATCTGAATAATCGTAATAATAACTCTCTCTCTCTCTCTCTCTCTCTCTCTCTCTCTCCCCCAGACAAATGGTCCATATCTGGAAGGAAGAAATGCTTTGACTTGACTTTTAAAAACTACACTTACATGAAATGAAATAAATCAATTAAGCAAGCAAAGGCTTTCAAATACAGCAGTCCCTCTCATGAACGGACACCCTTGGGCCATAGCAAAACTGTCCATACATTGCAGGTGTCCGGTCACAGGAGGGGTGACCACACCACCCCCTCCCCCATACACTCACACAGACACACAAACAGGATTGAGTCTATGCTAATCACTTCTTGTGGCTACTAAACAATAAACTCCTAATACTTCTTTAAACGTTCTGTAAAAATGATTTGTATGAAAAGTGTTGAAAAGAAGAGATAAAATAAATCCTCAAGGCAGTGAACACACTCACCATGCACTGACATACGAAAGCAGCCACACAAACGCAGCACAGAGGAGCGTGTGCAGATGCTTTGCAAGAATAAGTTTGAAACCCAGTTTGAATAAATAGCAGCAGATAGAGCTGCATGTCATAATCATGTAATTTATTTTCATCTTGTCTGGCTTTATTGACTGCATGCCGATCATGTGGCATGGCAGTGACTTTTCACTCTTCAGTCGGAAATACACTGTACATAACACAGCTCCCACTCTCCCTCACTAATGCCTACCCCAAGCCGTGACAACTGATGCTTGGAAATTGTGTGGAAGAGTACACCTCTCTATTTCTCTCCAATGCTCTTCCTGCTGACATGCAGTAACACCGGACACCCCACAGAGTTTAGCCACCACCCCCCCTCCCTCTCTCTCTCACTCCCTCCAGCCATGTACTGGTGGGCTGTGGCCAGAGAGGTCAGCTCCAACTGTTCACTCAGAGCAAAACCAGTTGACTGTGTCGTAACTTTTGACACAGCAAGACAACTGAAGGGTTCACAGATTAGGCAACCGACTCACTGGTCAAGGCTGAGGGGAAACAAGACTGAGTATCTTGTCAATGAAAGAGGTTACACACAGACACACGATGCTGAGAACTGTGGCCGGTTTTTCCCTCTCTTTCGCTCAGGACCTTCATCGACTGTGGTTTCTGTTGTTTACGTCCAACCATAGACCAAATAGCCGGATAAATGGTCTATGGTCCAACAGACAAGAATAAAGAGCACAGTGCAGTTTCATGTTGGCATCTTCGCATGTACTCCACTCCTGACCAAAACTACCCCCCCCCCCCCCCCCCCCCCTCCTGATGGGTACAGGTGCACTCAAGTTACCAGTGACTGTCGTCACGCCATTGCGGCTGTGATCTTTGCACCAAGAGCCGGACTGCTCTGTTATCGATTTTGTTGTGGTGAAAATGTGACGATGGTCTGTCCGTACATTGGAGGTATGACCTGCTGTTGGGACCGAAAATGAGTGTCCGTGTCCACGTTTTGCAGGTGTCCGTTTAAGGGGGGGAAAATATAGAAGGAAAACACTCCGTGCCGAGCAAATGTGTCCGTACATGTCAGGTGTCCGCTCACGCCGGGGGCCGTACATTGCAGGGACTGCTGTACCAAAATCGATAATCAGAAGCGTATGGTACGAAGAAGCCATGAGAGAAGTGTAACTCGCTTCCATGGTAACCAACAAACATATCTCTTAGTTTTACTGCAAAAGACAGCCTCTTTTTTTAAACTATTTGTTTAGACAAGTCTAAAAGTATTATAAATGATATGCTTTAGGCATACAACTTCCAAAGTAAACAATAAATACAGGCCGCAAACTAACTGTGACGTAGGTCACAAGGAAACAACTGCTGCGATTAAACTTCGTCTCCACTGTGACTCCCGTTTACAAAACGCCAAATTTCGGGCAGCACATTTAAAAACTTAAAGGCCCGGCAGGAGTATATAAGGAGCCTGACCTTCTGCGTTGGCAAATCATTTCAAACCTCTTGCAGGCAACGGACAAATACTGCTCCTACATTTTCTTTAATATCTCAGTTAAGCATGAGTTACGGTGTCAGATTTTTTGTTCACACAGCTGGTTTTCACACATTTACCGCCCTATGCACTTAGATAAGGTTAATTCTCCATAATAAAGAAGATATTTGTAAACAAACATTTCAATGGGGATCTTGTTCAAAGAAAAGGGCGGAGTCAACACTCTCCGACGTCACAGATTTACACCATGCGTTCCAAAAATAGCAAAACACGTGGCATGCGGCAATTTGGTTCCAGAACATGCTGTCTCAGGTGCATGTGTATTTGTTACATCGGATATGAAGAAAGAAATGCAACTAACCTTTACCACCAGTTGTGGCCTTGATAGGGTATTCCTGTGGGGTTGGGATAAAGCTCTCTCACTAATTTGAGCACACAGTCGGGCATCATAAATTTTCTCGGTTAATGTTTACCCGTGTTGGATTGTCTTGATGTAAGGAAGACGTCTTTTTCGCCAAGTACAATGCACAATTCCAAGCACCGCGTCGGTCTAGCATGGACCAATACTTCTTGTAGAGTACTTTTCTAACGCCGGAATTCCTGCGGTGTGGCAATTGGCCTGTACCTAGCCACCTCTGGCGATGCCGGATTTGTCACACAAGGGCTGCAAAAACAAAAGGCACACTGGCCTACCCCAGAGGAGAGCACTGTACTAGGACCCGTGTCTCCGCTTTCACAATTGCCTCCAGGATCAGATAACCAGGTCTGCACCCTAACGGTACTACACACACGAGAGACAGCCTAGCGCCTCTGTATCGAGGTCACACGATGATGGCCCAGCACCTCTTGGTACACAAGTCGAATCTTTTATTACACACCTTCGAGTTTCAAATGGCCACTGATTCTCAGTAAATAGTCTCCTTATTGCGTTCTCCTGGTCACTTAAAAGTTGAGAAGTGTTAAATCAAATTTCGCCATTTATTTCCACAGACAGAAAGAGATGTCAGTGCAATACAGCTTACAGACCGCAGCCTGGCCCTTACTAAGTTACTATCACCATCGGATGTTGGAATGTGAAACACTCAGGTTTTCCCGCCATCTGTCGACAACACTGATTGTGTTAGAGGCTCTCGCTGGGTGGAATAACAGACCGTGTTCCAAAGTATGCGTATACACTACGCAGATTATCACCGTTGACTTCGTCTACATGGTCCTGCTAACTATAATTACTGTCCCTGAAAGTGCCTCACAGGATGGGCAAGTTTACTTTCAAAACAGAAAGGGGTAATCTAAACTCGGTTTGTTCTAAGTGGACATGGGAAACAAAGGGACTCGGATCTTGGGTCGCCCCTGGCAACACAAATGGAAGAATCCAGGATATGCAAATGGTCTTCTGCAGTTTATTCCAAGGTGGTAGGGGGTTGAAAGGGGGAACGAACGGGAGGGGGGAGGGCGGAGGGGACAGTGGTCGGTGGAGCTACTATACTAAGACTGCAGCAATGTAGACTGGTGATGTGAAATCATCACCCACACATTTCGAGGTACCCTCCCCCCTCACCATTCGGTTCACAAGCCTGTTTTTGTCCTTGGTCAGTTTGAAAATGATTGGTTTGTTCAAGTATTCCGCCAAAAAAATGCGCCAAGATTTCCCTCCTCATTTTAGTGGTGTTTGACGCTTGCCCCACTCACTTAGTCAGAGTCTGATGCAAAAATTGACTCCAGAATTCTGTTCATTGACGTTGTGACGTACTAAACTTGTTTATTGTTCTCGGTTTTGGCTGATTCTGTGTTGTTTTTCTGTTAATATCAGCGAAAGTACCATCATAGCGGTGACTGAGTTACAGCAACCAAGACTAAGTTTCATTTTGTCCGTTTGACTAGCCTGACATCTACAGCCTTGACATTGTTATTCTGTTTCTCTCTGTGTGACTGATTTTTTTGACACAAAGGTTCTCTGTGTGAAAGTTCAATTGTATTGTAAATATAAACAAAATACGCAATCAATATGCAAGATATCACAAATGTTCAGAAACGAAAATATGTGAAAAACTCTGAAGAAGCTGAAAAGAAGAAATGCTGCTCGCACAGACAGAAAGCCAGATGGTAAAATTCAGTTTAGCGGTGAGAGAGAGGAAATTAATCTTATTTACGCCCAAGTTCAAAAGGTTAAAACATTTTTGGGAGAAGGAAATCCAAACAAAGAGCTTGTGGACACTATCTTGTGCTTTTTTTTATTGACAAAAACATTGAAGCTGATTTATTAGAGCGCCCTGGTGCCCCCGCGTCCCCAGTGCACTTTGGCCTGTTCGTGTTTACATCGCGTGCCACGCGTTGTGCTATTTTTGCTAAGCCCCGCCCCTTTTTCTGTTGCATTATGGGAGAGGCCGGATCGGCCGTGACGTGTTTAAAATGCACATGCCATATGAAATACGAAATCAAAGGAAAACATTTGTTTGCTTTTGCATTTTATAGACTTAGATCTGATACTTCGCACGCGTTCATATCAGTGTGTTCGAGAGCGTATGTCACAGGAGAAACGAAATCTACTGATACGCGACCCCAAATGGATTATTTTTCTGCATGCTTGCTTTAATTTCTTTTAGAACCAACAAGACCGCACTTTTATTGGTGATTTATTAATAATGTATGCAAACAAACTTGCAGAACTAACATGCTTTTATTATTACTCCGAATATCATGTTTCGTTGTTCTGAACGTCACAACAGAAACCAAAAAGGTCTGATTTTCGTTTCTTAAAAACGTCCGATCAGATTGGGCCGTGCACATTAAATTCCAAATGGACGTCAGTTATTATTTATTAACCAAACCTTCTTCATTTGATTTCTACAAAAATCAGTTAACAATATTGTAGTTTTGCGAGAATATTGATTTGGGTTGCTCGTTCGTCACCGTGGAGACGAAAGCAGACGACAAGAGTACACACTATCTCGGACAATCATCAAGGAATATTTCTGTTGGAGGGACTAAATGTTCAATCAGTGGCACTTTTATCAATACATAATGAGCATTAATGATAACACTTACCTCAATAAGCTTTGTAGAAGGCCACAGCTAGCGTGAGATGCAGGCACGTGGCGTAACCCCGAACGAATGTGTTGTACGGCACACCGCGTCAGTGGAAACTATTCGACCAATGATGCTCGTTTGTTTTAGCGTGTCCACGCATCTTGCAATTTGTGGTCTACACGCTGACCGCTTACTCACGCTCTTCCGATTCAGGGTGCAAAACACAAGTGCGTCAGCTTCCTGGATGGGTTGAGCGGCAGTGTTGCGGACGTCACAGGTGGAGACTAAACGTGATTTGCCAGATACGCGTTCCTCTAGTGGTACCGTGTTTAACTTTTCATTATGGGGGCGAGGACGCCCCCATTCTATACGGATAGTTTCGAGGTTGACCATGGGCAGCGCCATTTTGTTGTGAAATACGTCATCAGTTTGTGTACACAGGAAGTTGTGACATCCGTCACCCTATGGGAGGGGTGACGTCAAAATTGTTCATCTGTAGAAAGTTGTGAAATTGGTCATCACAGAGTTTGTGTAACACAGGAAGTTGTGAAATACGTCACCCTATGGGAGGGGTGACGTCAAAATTGTTCAACAAAAACATGATATGTCGCATTGTGCAGGGTCAACTGCAACAAACTCAAACCGAGCCATTCATACCTAGCTGTATTTGAGTGACTTATATACCCGACATTTTTATTTCTTATTTTTAGCACAGGTGTAGGAAAAATCATGAACCAAAATGTTATTTATTTTCTAATTTAACATTTTTTTTACAAATATGACCATGGTCTTTTAAACATACAGTGACATTAAACATTGTTATGTTAAAAAAAAGAAAAAAGAAAAAAAGCTTTTGTGCACAAATCAGAAAATACATTGTACATTTTACCTACAGGCCAAACCGTGAGTGTCTGTGGCAAAGCCCGACCCAGGAAATTGCACTGATTTTATATTTAGATCAGAGAGAAATTGTCAAGAACAGGCGCTTGCATTTGGATGTGTCCAATGATAGTAGGTTTGGTTGTGATCAATCAGAATAATGTAGGAATAAAAATGTATGACAGTTTAGTATGATGACATGTAATTCACATATGCTGAAATATGATATTATACATCATGTAATATTATTATGGCTGTTGCCATGACCATGAAACCCAACAAAGGTTTAATGTAATGTAATTCAAAATACCAAAACCGAGCACCTATTAATCTCGTCTTTGCGCGTGAAGATTGAGGCCGTCTGCCAGCAGCGGTTAGGTCATACAGTGGAACCCCTCTCTAGCGACCTTTAAAATGTTGACAAAAATCGGTCCTTGTGGAGGGGGGTCCTTACAGAGGGAGGGGGGCGGAGGCCACAAAGAAAGTCAGATTTAAAAAAAAAAAGAAAACAGAGAAGTTTGAGTTGCTGACGACCGTTCTCTCTGAAAGCAAACTGCTTCGATTTCATGTTTGTCCTTGGTGTCCACCAGTTCTGGTGCATGTACTACCCTGGCCAAGTTTCCTCTCAAGACATCAAAGAGACCGCCCCAGTATACTCTACAGCCTCTGGGCGAACCACCTCTCATAGCTAAAACTGGGTCAATGACCCCTGGGAAGAAGGTCAGTGTCTATAAAATTTTACTCCTAGGCCTGCGGCCAGGGGGGGGGGGGGGGAGTATACCGGTACCATTTGAGAATCAGACCAAATGAGAATTGAACCATTTGAGAACATCCTTTTTTTTCAATCACTACATCGAAGGCCTGCGGCCCGGGGTTCACAAGGGTTGGTTTGTTTGTTTGTTTCAAACCCACACCCATATACACACATTTCCCATTTAAACCATTTGTCGGCCCCCTGTCGATATTTATCGACTAAGTTCCTTGTCGTGAATTGCACTAGTTTTAGAAAGACTGATAGTGTGTGATGCATTCTAAACAAAATATTGTTCTACTGAAGCACTTCTGTGTTCTGGAAGCAGAACACAACTCAGTTGATGCAAGTGGAAACGAATGTAACGTGCAAACATCATTATTTTGACCTGCATCAAAGGTCAAATGTCACGAATTTGTGTAATGGAGATGTGTTCATTAGGTAAAGTGTTTAATATATACTATCATTATACACAGAGTTTACTTCTTTGCTGCTAGTTTTAAATGCACTGAGCACTTCACTTCTTCTCCAAAATTATGTCCCGCTTTCTGATGCTATTTTTGTCACAAAAACCAACAATATAAATTGCATAAAAAATCAGACAAACGCAAACAGTGAGGTTCAAACCTTTATTATGGTTTACAAACATGTATACAAACATATCAAATTGTAAACATGAACAAGGTTGTGCCCAGTAAGCTACAACACAAGCTTAAAGTCAGGACTCTGTTGTTTTACTGCCTGTTTCCAGTATTGTAGATGTGCACATATGTAAAATGACTATTTTCAGTTTCCAAATTACACTGTACCATGATTTTCATCACAAAAAGAATCTACTGGCTGCTGACTGTTTCTTTCTGAAGTACTTAGCCGTTTTGTCATGAAGTTCATAACTTCACATAACTCAAGCTCATTTTTCAAGGGCGTGTTTAAAATAATGCCTTGTTAATAGCAAAAGAGTACATTTGACTTTATCTGGACATTTTGTAAGAAGTTTTCTGAATATCAACCCTCAAAATTACATTTTGATAATTCCAGCATGAATCTGGGTTGACTGCACGGTGTACATAACTTCACATCAACTGACCCTCAGCCCCACGGTGTGAAGTTATGAACACATGCCATGAGTATGATTTATACAAAATAATTAATTTACTACACTAAATCACTACCTCAAATGATGTGCTGCTCTTCTCCAGAGTAGGCTGTTACAGTTTGATGTCATTTTTATTTTAATTTACCAGCAGATTTTAGTACGTAGCTTTTCAGTTAAATAAATGATGTGAAGTTATGAACACACAGTCAGCTGACATAAACACTAACTAAATAATGATTTCGGTAACAGTTTTCATGACTGAGTTTGGTTAAGTAAATCATTAAGTTGTTTAGAATTATTTGCAAGAGACTTTAGTTAGTTATTTTAGTATAAATGTGTGATTGATGTGAAGTTATGAACTTTCACAAGTTTCAAACAATTTGTTTTATTTTGGCAATTAAAATCTGATTTTGTAATATAAGTGCAGCTTTAGCCTATACTATAACTCTGTGTTCTCAGTTTGTCATTGTTTTGCAAATATATTATACAGTAACTGTACTAGAGACCAACATAACAAAAATTCTTGTGAAGTTATGCGCACGCTCACATTTTATGATTTTTGTTATCGTTTGTTTTCACAAATGTTTTACTTTTATTACTTAGTTGTATGTTGATTACAAAGAGTAGCTGGAGAGAAAATAAGATGACATATGCACTTTCTTACTTTGGTTTGAATTAGCCATAGTTTGTGATGTCACGGTGTGAAGTTATGAACTCCTAGGACATTCTAAAAATACTTTCAGTTTCTGCCAACTCTTTGAGTCAGACAAACATTTTGGTGTATTGAAATCCTTTTGATGGTACTTTTCAAGCACATTTTGCACAAAAACAGCAAAATTGTAGATTTAATGATAACTTATGCCAATATTTGCTGTGAAAAAATTGTGACAATATTAATTTCTATAAATAATACAGATAACCAAAAAATCTTCTCCACACTTCATCTTCAAAAATTACCTTCATGTTCCAGCTCACCTTTTTCAGATTAACAAGAAGGGCAAAGCCCATACGACTCACATGCATTACACATTTTTCCTACCAAAATACATGTGACCTTGACCCAAGGTCAAGGTCATCCAAGGTCATGCAACACAAAGCTGTTAATTTAAGACATAGGAAGTACAATGGTGCTTATTGGCTCTTTCTACCATGAGATATGGTCACTTTTAGTGGTTCACTACCTTATTTTGGTCACATTTCATAAGGGTCAAAGTGACCTTGACCTTGATCATATGTGACCAAATGTGTCTCATGATGAAAGCATAACATGTGCCCCACATAATTTTTAAGTTTGAAACAGTTATCTTCCATAGTTCAGGGTCAAGGTCACTTCAAAATATGTATACAATCCAACTTTGAAGAGCTCCTGTGACCTTGACCTTGAAGCAAGGTAAACCAAACTGGTATCAAAAGATGGGGCTTACTTTGCCCTATATATCATATATAGGTGAGGTATTGAATCTCAAAAACTTCAGAGAAAATGGGAAAAATGTGAAAAATAGCTGTTTTTTAGGCAACATTTATGGCCCCTGCGACCTTGACCTTGAAGCAAGGTCAAGATGCTATGTATGTTTTTTGGGGCCTTGTCATCATACACCATCTTGCCAAATTTGGTACTGATAGACTGAATAGTGTCCAAGAAATATCCAACGTTAAAGTTTTCCGGACGGACGGACGGACGTCCGGACGGACGTCCGGACGGACGTCCGGACGGACGGACGGACGACTCGGGTGAGTACATAGACTCACTTTTGCTTCGCATGTGAGTCAAAAAACAAAACAAATTGTTTCCTGCCTGTATAAATTAAATTTATTATACCAATAAAAGTAAATTATGTGAAGTTATGAACTTCCCATTAATGGAGTTCACATCTGCATCATGCGTGGCCAAAACAAGTTTAACTTGCTTGAAATGCAAAGTAATTTGCTGTAGCAATTTGCTCAGATGTCTAAAACAGACCCAATACATGTAGCAACAATGATTTAACAAGTCTAAATTTTGTGACAGTGTGAAGTTATGAACTCCTGCAAACTTTTAAACCTGAATCTGTGAAGTGATCAAACATGAGTTTTCTTAAATCATAGCTGTTCCTTGCGTATTTATGCTCTAAAATACATCTCTATTTTCAAAACAAAGAAAATGTTCATTTTTAAAATTGATTTTGTATGTCACAAAAATGGACACCTATTCTGACTTTGGGCCATATATGTATAAGTTACAGCTCCGAATCATCCATGGTATCGCGGGGTATTTTGTCTCGACGGGGTGAATGAATATAATGAACTCACTCTCGGAAGAGCCTCGAGTGACGTCATCATATTCATTGACCCAGTCTCGACAAAATACCACGCGATATCATGGATGGACGGAGCTGTAACTTATACATAATGCATGCCTAAGGATATCCCTGCAAAGGTCTGTATCTGTAAGTCACGCTGCACTTGTGGGACAAGTCATCCAGATGTCTGGCATTGATGCAGAACTGTCACACTTTACATTATGAACTGGCACTGAAGACTGTATTCAGAGACAAATTATTCAAATTGCCACTGCCATCAGGAACTTAGCTAGACTTGGAAGCAACTTTTAGACTGCTGTGCTATTACTGCCACAGCTTGTACTATTACTAGTACTACTAGCTAATTTCAGTTCGGGTGACCTCTCTCCCTTCCAACTTCAAGACAAGTTGAACTTGGTGACTGCACCAGTTCACTGACACCTGTTATCGGTAAACGACAGCATACCTTTCCTTTGTAAATGTCAGACTCAGACCTAGAGAGATCATGCTGGTGCAGCGGTCAGTAACAGAAAACTACCACAAGCTATCTTCAATCTTGTTCACGAATAGTATTATTTAGTAATGTCATTTGAAAATGCAACCATGCCCATGGACGCATAAACCGACCATTGCATGTAAATAAACAACCTGTCACTGCATCATACTTTCAACAACCCGCTGTTTTCTTGGCTAACCGTGCCAAACGTTGACTGAAGGGCTATCACTGAACTGAACAGGAAAAACGCCATTTTTACCGTGTTGCCAAGATCAAAATAAAAACGGGGAACCTTCTCACATTGAATCCATCAGAATAAGTCTTTATTTAGTTTAAACAGTGCACAAAAAGGTGACTTGAACTAACCTGTGTTTCTGCATCCATGGCTGTGCAAAAGATGAACCATGTACAGCACTTGAAACGGATAAACGGGTCAGCGTAGCACACCTGTGTTTATCTTCCCTGGAACTCAAGTTTGAAATTGGCGGTTGAAATCACGCTGGTTCTCGCAAAATCTCACGTGACGCACCTTGCTCGGCGGTCTGAATAAATACTACGCGACCGCACGCGGCCGCACGCGGCCTTGCACTACCTTGTGATACCAAACTAAAGCATGTACATGTACTTTTTATTTATATATATAGTATCTTCACAACATTATCTGACTTTATACCAAGTTTTAAGTCACACACTGACCGCCGGTGGGCTGACACACCGGGCACACACACACACACACTGACACACGCCGGGCCGGGCACTGACACGACACACACACACACACACTCAGTGACACAGCTAGGCACACACACACGTGACACTCACACACACACACACAGTGCACACACACACAAACACTCACGTATACACTAACAAACACTCACACACACACGCAGACCGTGTTGTTGTTGTTGTTGTTGAGTCACTTGAGAAAAAGTGACTCTATGTAATCGGTCAGTGTTAGTCTGTCCGGCCGGCCGTCCGTAGACACCACCTTAACGTTGGACTTTTCTCGGAAACTATCAAAGCGATCGGGCTCATATTTTGTTTAGTCGTGACCTCCAATGACCTCTACACTTTAACGATGGTTTCGTTGACCTTTGACCTTTTTCAAGGTCACAGGTCAGCGTCAAAGGAAAAATTAGACATTTTATATCTTTGACAAAGTTCATCGGATGTGATTGAAACTTTGTAGGATTATTCTTTACATCAAAGTATTTACATCTGTAGCCTTTTACGAACGTTATCAGAAAAACAAGGGAGATAACTAGCCTTTTCTGTTCGGCAACACACAACTTAACGTTGGGCTTTTCTCGGAAACTATAAAAGTGACCGGGCTCAAATTTTATGTGAACGTGACTCATTGTGTTGTGAATAGCAATTTCTTCCTGTCCATCTGATGCCTCATATAATATTCAGAACTGCGAAAGTGACTCGATCGAGCGTTTGCTCTTGTTGTTGTTGTTGTTGTTGTTGTTGTTGTTGTTGTTGTTGTTGTTGTTGTTGTTGTTCAAGTTGTTGTTGTACATGCTGATGTTCATTTTTCTAGTTATCGCTCTCTTTTGCTCCATTCATTCGAGTATTATCATCATCACCATCACTGATTATCATCATCATCATCATCATTATCATAATCATCATTATCATAATTTTCATCATCATTATCATCATCCTCGCTAGATCTTCCAAAATGCATCATAACTCCCTTATTGTTTTATTTCTGTGACTTAAAACTCGGTGTAAAGGCAGATGATGTCCTGAAGATACTAGATATATAAGAATATTAAATAACCGTACTTTAATTTATGGTCGTGCCTGCGATTCTAAAAACAATGCTAACATGGTCGGACGCAGCGATGCTTGCACTTTCGCTCGCTAGCTCTTCGAAAATGCATCTTAACTTCCTTATTTTTATTTTTTATTTCTGTGACTTAAAACTCAGTACAAAGTACGATAATGTTGTGAAGATTCTAGATATATAAAAATATTACATGAACATTGTTTATTTTGAGGTTGAGCCTGCGTTTTTAGATCAATGCGAACATGGTCAGACGCTGAACCACGATGCCGCTCACTTTCGCTCGATAGCTCGTCGCAAAATACATCATAACTCCCTTATTTTTTTATTTCTGTGACTTAAAACTTGGTATAAAGTCAGATAATGTTGTGAAAATACTATATATTTATGCAAAACTAAACAAAAGTACATGTACATGCTTTAGTTTGGTAGCGCAAGGTAGTGCAAGGCCGCGTGCGGTCGCGTAGTATTTAGTCAGGGAACGGAAGTGGGCGGTGTCATATCAGCTTCAAATGTGCGCGCGATGTCTAATCCCCCAAAACATCTGTGTGTTGCATTTAGTTTTGGCAGTGCCAAAGAACAAAGTTTTGTGGCCTTACCGGTTTTTTTGTGTCTAAAAAAAAAATCTGACAGGGCAGGTTTATTGTATAGCCACTGCATAGTCAGCTGCTAGAATATTAACACTATAAACAGGGAATGTTAAAGTATTGCTGCCCCCCCCCCCCCCCCCCCCCTTCCCAGATTCCGCACAAATGTGAATATTCAGCAATGCTGCAAACATTACACATGCAACTGCTGCAATCACTCTTGAATCACACCCTGTCTGCACTTTTTCTATAATTTTTAAAGTGCATGTAACTTGAATCACTGTTTCTTGGTTGGGTTTATGTACGTTTTTTATATTTAGTCAAGTTTTGACTAAATATTTTAACATAGAGGGGGAATCGAGACGAGGGTCGTGATGTATGTGTGTGTGTGTCTGTAGAGCGATTCAGACTAAACTACTGGGCCGATCGTTATGAAATTTGACATGAGAGTTCCTGGGTATGATATCCCCGGACGTTTTTTTTCTTTTTTTCGATAAATACCTTTGATGACGTCATATCCGGCTTTTTGTAAAAGTTGAGGCGGCACTGTCACACCCTCATTTTTCAATTAAATTGATTGACATTTTGGCAAATCAATCTTCGACGAAGGCCGGGGTTTGGTATTGCATTTCAGCTTGGTGGCTTAAAAACTAATGAGTGAGTTTGGTCATTAAAAATCGGAAACTTGTAATTAAAATTATTTTTTCATTAAACGATCCAAAAACAATTTCATCTTATTCTTCGTCATTTTCTGATTCCAAAAACATATACATATGTTATATTTGGATTAAAAACAAGCTCTGAAAATTAAAAATATAACAATTATGATCAAAATTAAATTTCCGAAATCGATTCAAAAACTATTTCATCTTATTCCTTGTCGGTTCCTGATTCCAAAAACATATAGATATGATATGTTTGGATTAAAAACACGCTCAGAAAGTTAAAACGAAGAGAGGTACAGTAAAGCGTGCTATGAAGCACAGCGCAACCGCTGCCGCGCCAAACAGGCTCGTCACTTTCACTGCCTTTTGCACTAGCGGCGGACTACGTTCAGTTTCATTCTGTGAGTTCCACAGCTTGACTAAATGTAGTAATTTCGCCTTACGCGACTTGTTTTAAATGTATTGTTTCTTTGCTTGTTCTTTTGTTAGAAACTTGTCTAAAAGAAAGTTGAACGGATTACAAAATGGACCAATTAAGTCAGTCACCACCACCCAAAAAAAAACCACACACGCACACAAAACATTCACTGCACCTCGCCTGGTAGTCAAAGATAATATGCTTTTAAAAGAAGTGAGTGCTGCTTTATGCAATTACATGTAATGTCAACTTCCCTACAGGTTTGCCTTGACTGAAAGTTTCTGGATCTAAGAATGATGCAGAAGATGTTGAAAACTCACACACAAACGTATACATACACCTTACATGCATGTGCACACACTCACATACACTCAAGGTGTACTCTTCATGCACGCAGACAAACAGACACACACATTTTTTAACTGCTCGCTGGTTCCGTAACCTGCCAGGCTCGTAGGGGCATCTTCATACATTCTTTAAAGAGAGAAAAAGATGTCTAAGCATGTCCTTATGTTTTGCGGGTGTGTGCATGCACATTTGATTGAGAAATATGTTTGCAACACCCCCCTCCCCCAGATGTACAAACAAAACACATTCATACAACCAAGCCTGAGGAACGTATACAGCAAACAAGTAGCGACTGAAAGGCATGTAAAATACCTAATTTATTTCAGACAAGAATAAAACCATCACAACAAAGATTCTGATAGGTACAAAACAAACAAAGAGATACAAAAGCACTGTTTTGAGATTCATATTGGCAATAACCAGAAATAAATGAAAGTCAGATAATAATAACACTTTCAAAAGTAACAATAACAATAACCCTCTCTGTGCATGAAAAAAAAGACACATATACTGGTCAATACTAACGACAAGAGTACTTTATTTTAATTAACAGATTAATTTCATTCAGAAAACTATGATTCACACCAACTGAAAAGACAGTATAAGCATTTTGTTTTGAGTCTTTTGGCAGTTGTTGGAACGTATCATACAATGATTATTCTTTTTAAGAGGAGAAAAACAAATCTTTTATTTGTAATCTCTTACTACTCTGAATACAAAAGAGACTGCTAACGTTCATTTTTGTTTGATGTGTCTCTTGTTTGTCTAAGACTAGTAGGTCACAGTTCCTGTGAATGTTTGGCTTTGTCCTGAACTAAATGCTCCAATAATTTAACCTTTCTTATTTTTTACTCTGAATACATGTAGCAAATGGAAAGAGTTACTTTTTTACGATCAGAGTTTGGTGATTATTTTGAAGGTTAGAAGAAGGAGGAGAAAAAAAAGACAAAGAAGTCTAAAACGTACAGTCAACTTTCAATTTTCAACCATCAGATTTAGACCTCAGCAATGCAACAGATGCTAAGATGTGCCTGGCTGTCTTTGTTTGGGTGCAATAGACAACAAGAGATCAACAGAAAACGGAACAAAAAGTAACAAATAATTTACCCTTCGTTTTTAGTGCATTAAAAACAAAACGGAGTAATTATACATAATGAAATATTCACAGGGACTGCATGTCAGGTCAATAAAGATATGGTCAACTTCCTTGGCACTCATTGAGATATGTCCAACATTGAGAAAAAAAAATATTATGGCTTCCATCCAACATAAACCATCCTGTTTTCTTCTTTGCTTTTTTACTAATGGCTCTTGTCAATCAGACATTAATAAATTCACTGATAACACATCCACATATCCATTTGAGATAAGAATAAATAAATAAATAAAATAAAATAGAACTTAAACAATTTCAAGACACATGAGTGCATTCTCTTTTCAAACTGATAACATATTAACCAGAGTGTACCAGTAAAGCAACAAAAATGGCATTTACCGGTAAATGACAGAATCCCCGCCAAAAAATCTATGAGACCGCAAACACGAAATTAAAAGAAAAATGTACATAAAGGAAATGCACAGCATTCTCCATAAACATGGCGACAATGAAAGCATGATTAAAGGCACAGTAAGCCTCCCGTAAACCATCACAGAGCTCCCCGAGCGTCTACATACAGTACAAGCATACTTCCATTTAAACGCTCACCTAACGGGAACATCCTGGCTGCTTTCTGTCGAGCGTGAGAAATTTTCAAAGAATTTATTTTCGTGGACTTGGCCCTTTACAACAATGGCGCCTCGTTTTGGTGCTGGACGGCTGTTATGAATATCCCGGAAATCACGCCCGGACAGTAAGCCTCCCGTAAACCATCACAGATACTGTCAGGCTTTTACACACAGTACAAACACCTTTCCATTTGAACGCTCACCAAACGGGAACATCCTAGGTGCCCTACGTAAAGAGCGAGCAATTTTTAAAGAATTAATTTTGCAGATTGTCTCGAACACTTTTTGGACCCATCCTGAACTCAGGTCAAAAATGAGTTACTTCCCTTAAACTGGCGATAGCCGTGGATCGATAATCAGAAAGTTTTTGGACCGTGGTGCGTTTTTTGCGCTAGACCTAACTTTTAAAATCTAAATAATAAATTGACAGCGTGTTTTCATCAAGACAAGATCAGTGCAATTCGAAGTTGTGAAAGTTTGAAAAAAGAAAAGCCCGGAAGCAGGGTCACGCAAGGGTCGTAGCAGACGACGGTTTATCCGGCATATCGCCGTTCCTCTCAACAGTTAAAAGCCATCGCTAGAGTTCTTGTGAACCACAGCCGTTTGTTTCGTGCATAAAAACGTGCTATTGTAGATAAGCTCACATCGAGTCGCATTCAAATGACTAACTGACGACTACATTGTGAAAAAGGGAAACTGGATCACACGGGTTCACGATGGCTCAGGGGTAAGATAAACCACACAAAAAAAAATTCTTTGAAAATTGTTCGCTCTTTACGGAGGGCATCTAGGATGTTCTCAATCGGTGAGTGTTTAAATGAAAGGGTGTTTGTACTGTGTGTAAAAGCCTGACCGTATCTGTGATGGTTTATGGGAGGCTTACTGTGCCTTTAATATATACATGTCAGTCTGTTATATCAAAAAACTTATAAGTAAAATGTACCAATAATTCATAAATGGATTTCTTCTTCAACACTGGCTCTAAATGGGCAACAAATGTACAGGAATAACAACCTTCATGCATATACACATACCATTTTATATTTGCTGAACAGCATCCTCAATGCATTAATTAGTTGTCTCCCCTTTTGCCATCCGGTTCTTGTTAACACAAATGGGGCATGCAATAGTCATGCCTTCCACATCCCTCCCCTTAACACCCATACGATGAGATGATAGCAAATGTTAACAACGGAATCAAACATATTTTAATCAATATGGCTTCATTGTAATTCTAATGCTCAAAAATGTGCAACATTCAGCGAGAAACCAAAGAAACATAGAAGTGAGAACACATACATGTATCTAAGCTAATGCTGACATTTTACACAAGTACAAACTTGCACACACACACACACACATGCACACTTTCTTTCTTTATTTGGTGTTTAACGTCGTTTTCAACCACGAAGGGTTATATCGCGAGGGGGAAAGGGGGAAGATGGGATAGAGCCACTTGTCAATTGTTTCTTGTTCACAAAAGCACTAAACAAAAATTTGCTCCAGGGGCTTGCAACGTAGTACAATATATTACCTTACTGGGAGAATGCAAGTTTCCAGTACAAATTAAGGACTTAACATTTCTTACATACACATGCACACACACTTGTTCAAACATTGGTAACATATCTTCCTGGGGCACTTAGCACAACAACATAAAATCGTAAGTCTCGTTTGGCATTGCCAGTTGAGATTCTAAATTCAAATTTGCTCACGTCGTCAGTAAGTGTCACACATTTTTTTGTTTGTTTGTTTAACGCCCAGCCGACCACGTAGGGCCATATCAGGGCGGTGCTGCTTTGACATATAACGTGCGCCACACACAAGACAGAAGTCGCAGCACAGGCTTCATGTCTCACCCAGTCACATTATTCTGACACCGGACCAACCAGTCCTAGCACTAACCCCATAATGCCAGACGCCAGGCGGAGCAGCCACTAGATTGCCAATTTTAAAGTCTTAGGTATGACCCGGCCGGGGTTCTTCGAACCCACGACCTCCCGATCACGGGGCGGACGCCTTACCACTAGGCCAACCGTGCCGGTTAGTGTCACAAATACCTGGCACATTTCTACATGAGTACACAACAGAAAGTGCAACTGTCAACTGCATGCATATGCAACAGCTTGCAGTTCCTGGTGTTTTAATTATACAAGCTATAATGCTTTTCATGAAAAGTAATGGACAAATACTTTTATGAAATTAAAAGTCAAGCTGCATAATAGTTCAGGCCATGGAATGCTTGCAAACGCCAGCCTCACACAAAAAGTGTCTCTAATTATCAAGAATGACACACACAGATTGCAATCTCAGCCCCAAGTAGAATCTGGTTCTAAGGAGGGATTTACTGTTTCACCAATAAACAGCTGGGGCTATATTGCCTGGGTTCTAGTTTTAGCACACACACAAAAACAAAAAACTAAATTTAGTACATCAACTGCAACTTCAAAAATTTTTCACAAGAACTCGAAGCTGCAGCTTCGAAACATGTTAGAAAAGAACCCTCAGCTAATACTGATCATTTGCTTGAAAAACAAATTGTTAATTATTGAATTAGTAACTAAAGTACATACACATACTTTATTCATATAAACACAGATTCCTGGAAAAGCCAAGGGAGCATTTTTCAAGTGTACTTTATAATGATGACATCTGATGTATTCTCAGATTTTGATGGGATCTCAGTACAACTTGGAAGTTTTGATTTTTCTTTCTTGGACATGTCCAACATCTGTCACCCTCCTTTCCTTTTGTTTGTATCAAAGTGAAGCATTTGCACCAACAAAACCTTTCAAGGTCCTTCCTTCTTATGTAATCCATCATGTCAGCTCCCACACATCTGACTAGTCTCTTATTTATATGATCCTCTATGATGCTGCATGTATTGTTTTTATTTGTGAATACAAGTTTACTATTTATACATTTTAGATTTGTGATAGAAGTGCAATGCATTGGATAAATCTCTTACCATCAACTCGTGTGCGTGAGAGTGTGTGCGTGTGTGTGTGCGTGCATGCGTGTGTGTGTGCGTGTGTCTATGTGAGTGGGGGTAGTATGGATGTGGGCGGCCGTGCCTGTCTGGAGTACTTTGGCGGTTCTTACTTCGTATGTTATTATAGTTTTTATGTATAGGGTTGTTGTCATGTGTTGTTTGGTTGTTTCAAGAGCAGATGAACCACACTTTTTCATCCATTGTTTAATTGACAATAAATTATCTTATGTCTTACATAATATCCTTCCACATGAACATACACACAAAAATGTATGGCCCCGCTGAATTCTGTGCAAAGTGAACGTTTTTAGTTGAATCGATATTGCGTGTCCACACTGGGTAGACTTTTTGGTTCAATCTAATTTGTAACTGACAGTAGTGTTAACTCGCAAAATTAATTCTGCAAAAACAGGTCCATCCTTTCTGCCCGGAGTGCAGCCAGGCTGTTGATTTTTTGTGGGGTGCAACTCCCACATACACTCGTAGGCACGAGTGGGCTTTTATGTGTACGTATTTTTACCTGCCACTTAGGCAGTCATTCTAAAATTACGGGGCATACATGCTGCTTTTTTTGTGTGTTTCTGTAACCCACCTGATTTTGACATGCTGGATGACAAGATCTTTTTTTGTGTGAGTTCAAGTGGAAGGATGCTCTCATTCTGTGTAAAAGCCTTAACAGATCTGTGATGACTGGGATGTCTGCTTGAGATTACAACCTCAAGCACAAAGATTTGCCTGCTTGAAGAGTTTGTAGAAGTTGAGGATGAAGAACATGATGAGCGCTCCCACCAGGGACCCGACTTGTGTGAAGGCCCCGCACCATAGCAACGCCTTCTTACCCTCCTCTCGCAGCATGGACGCTATGCTGACCTTGATGTAGGTCAAGAAAAACACAACCAGCACCCACGCTGTCACCTGCACACAATGAGGGGGTGAAAAACTGTGAAGAGCGTCTTGCGAACCTGTGTTTCTTTTTCTTAAATTTGAAGCAAAGTGTCTCTCTGTCAAACTTAGTGACAGAAAAACATAAACCAGAGATTAGTTTCCTTGTAATAACTTTCACATTGACCCCCCCTTCCCCCCCCCCCCTCCCCTCCCATCCCCCCCCCTCCCCTCCCCCCCCCAGGGTTTCATTTACTAGTGCGCCTTGTGCCATTGGCATAACATCTCAAAATGTCCCATTGGAATTCCCTTCAGTGCGTCAAAGGGCGCACTGAGATTACGTACCACTGCGCCACCACATGCACACTTTTCACGGGAGTACAATGTTCGGAATGACCTAAACAAAAACTTGCGCCAAGACGAGCAACTTGCGAGTTTGTGAAATGCGCTGTGATTGGCTTTTAAAATGTAATTCATTAGTATTCAACCAATCTTGCGAACTATCTGTGCTTGCGCGATTACCTCTGTAGAAACTATCAACAGAAGCGATATCGATCGAAACACAGATAAACACCCACACACACACTAACCAGATACACTAGCAAATTCTCATATCATCATATGGCACCAAATAGCACTATTTTGCATCTTTCAACAAAAGCATTTTCGAACCGCCTAGCCTGCTTTGTGCGTTTTTCCTTCAGCTATGTAATGTCCCATCAGAATTTCGTTGAGGGGGACAAATGTCCCATTGTCTTTTTCTACCGGGCTAAACCCTGCCCCCCTCCCCCCCCCTCCCATTATTTCAGCTGAGCCCCATACATTTTTTGGTGTTAGTTTCTGCCTCATAGTTACATTGTAATCAAACCCCTTTTAGTTTACCCTGCTATCAAGTGACATATTTGTGAAGTAAACTGCCCACAGATAAAAACGCAAATACATGTAAACAATCCGCTTACCACTGTGAATGATCCCAAGGAATGATTACTCAGAGGAGGCGAAGGACTAGAGGCAGCAGTGTATATAACATAGGTGGCGAGAATGGATCCCACAATGGAGAGAATGGAGACAGAGCGCAGTGACTTGGCTCGGAGGAAGAACGTGACAAAGCATGCCACAGGGTTGGCTATACTGGACAGCGTTACTGCAAGGTGGTACGCCTGGAAAAAAAGAAAACATCACATGCTTTTTACCTTCATAAGGATAGGAACTATCAGCAAAAATAAAACCACATGACAAGACAAAGGTGATCCTTGTCAGTGATGTTTAACTTGTCTTTATATTTAGTCTTTTCTTTGCCAAACTTGCATACAAATTCAAATGTCTGAAAAACTGACAGTTTTTGTGTGGACATAGCTGTTTTGTCTTTTGAAGAAGATTTTGCCACTCTCTTCAAGTTTAATGAAACTATGTGCCAGGGAAGGTAAGTTGTTGGAACGTTTGTTATTGACAAAAAAATACGTTACAGTCACAGATATTTCGACCCAGCGGTCTTTTAGGTGCACAGACACACAAATATTAATCAAACAACAAAAGACTTAGCTCGCAAAAGGTGCTGCCGCTTGGGGAGAAGACACAAGTGAGGCAATGAATGTATGACGACATGAATGTTTGGAACGTTGGCAGTCTCTTTGTTTTATGTGCCAGGGAATAGTATCAGCATCCATAAGATAAGACAATGGGATAATATACATTCAGCACACACACACACACACACTCACATGAATCAACCCTCAGCGTAACACTTACCTCTATACTGTACGGTAAACAGGAGTAGGACTGTATAGACGGCAACACCCCATTGCCCAGTCCGTTCACCCAGGCTGTCAGCAACAACAACGTCAGGTATTCCCACTTTCTCAACTGCTTTCGCTCAGCAGTAATGGTGACAACTTCATCCAGAGCATACTCCGATACTTCTGGTCCTGAGGTGCTGGAGTCCGTCGGTGAGTTCATCAGTAAACGACTGCGGGAGTTGATATCTGACTGAAGTGACTGGGCCTCTCTCACTGTAGCTGGATCCAAAAATCTGAAAGCACACAATGTTCACCAACACTGTACAGAGGAACCCCCCTTTTAGGACCTACAAAAATATGAGAAAATCACGTCTTGAAAAGGAGGGAGTCTTAAAATGGGGGGAAATTTACAGAGGTTCTGAACAGAATATCCGAGAAAAGAGTGTCTTAAAAAGGGGGTGGTCTTAGACGGGGTGTTCCACCGTATAAGCAGTCGTCCAATGTTCTTGCCTGAGAAGAAAGAGCTGTCCTTTGCTGGGAGATATTTTCTAATGAGAGGGTAGCATTGTACATGTGGCCCTGCACCTGCACTCTATAACAAAATATTAATTGCAACGCAACTTCTTCATGTGTTTTAACCTATCTTTTAAAATGGAAATGTTATTTTTAAATTGACTGTTTACATCTCAAGGAATATCCAACAGATTTGTTTTTATTTTTACCATGTGTACAAACAAATTAAGAGGTGTCTTCTCACCTTGGCTGATTCATGTGAGAGTTGAGCTCATATGACGCTGTTGAAGCTGAAGACTGGAACGATAGCTGTGATCTAATTTGACCTTCTTGCTCCGACTCCACACTCCCATCCACCTTTTCTTTCTTAGCGTAAGGCCAAAAGTTCAACAGAGTGAAAGAAATGAAACTGACCACCAGCATACCACACAGAAAGAAGAAGAAAACCTCAATAGAAAACTTGGGAGTTTCATACTGCGGATAGACAACAAATGATGGCTCCATTGTCGACGCACCATCGACAGTTACGTTCTGCATGATGGACTGATTGACACAACGCATCTCCCCAGCGCCTTGAGCCAACGACACCAAACTGGGCAAGAGACCGCTGAAGCCCTCCCCGATGTAGAAGGCTGTCATGTATTCCTGTTTGAAGGAGCCCATGAAAGGAAGGTAGACAACAGATGATGTGCAGTCAACAAGAGCCAGGAAAAACTGCAGCGCCAGCAACCCAACGCTATGCAGCTCTCCTGCGATGACGGCCGTGGCATCCCAGAAAAAGGACAGGAGCAGACAGGAGACGGCACCCACAGTGATAATGGTGTAGATGACCGGGACTTCAATGTTGCGCTTTGGGAACACGGAGTGGACGATGACGTAGGTCAGGGGAGCAATGTTTGCAACCTGCAAAAAAGAAACAGTAAACAATGAGTATGCATGCTACATTAAAAAATGGAGGTGGAGGTGGGTATTAGAGGAAGCAAGACTGCCATGTTAACATTGACATCCACACTTGTCTGAGCTCACTTGAGATGTCTATTTCAACAAACGTGCAAACCAGCGTCCCAGTTACAGCATTGAAAATCTTCAAAATAAACGCATACCAGTTTATGTTATGACAAGAAGAGCATTTGAGTACAAATCAACTGATTTGCAGAGGGAAACAAAGAAATTGCTCTGACAGGCAGTGGCATTAATGTCTCTTCTGACTCTGAATTTTTCCAACATGTGCGTACCTGAATAATGACGGCCATGTAGGACGGGAGGTTCCATCCCTCGGGCAGTCGCTGGGTGAGGATGGGCAGCTCCACCCAAAGACCGTTGATGTCCACCCACGACGAGATGGCAAACATCATCACCAGCAACAGCACCACCACATTGGTCCCACGAACTTGACACAAGTCTTGACTCATCTTGCTTTAGTTTATGTTTTCCTGAAAGCAAAATAGAACCACAACAGTCAAATCTATCTATAACAAACACCCAAGAAACTGACCTACAGTGATTTTAATAGACATTTGGTCACTATGGAAAGGTGAATTATAAAAAAAGTTGTTAGGGATCCTTTGGGGTTGTTGTTGCAGGCAAGTGGTCTTTAAGCATGAAGCGGTCGCCAGGGCAAGTTCAACAGTATAATAAAACCAGAAGTTGATGATCTGCATTACTCAAACAGTTGTAGTCATGCAAGGAAGCCCCCCTCCCCCTTCAATCTTAATTTGGTTAAAAAATGAGGTAGTCACAGTAGCGCCACAAGTTCCACTATAAGCCAGATTGTCAGGGTTATCATGTGGAATCATTTTTCTGTCAAGTTTCATGAAGAACGGTTCAGTAGTTTTCTGAGAATCGCTTCACACATACACTCATACCCACACACGTGCGCGCCATCACCTTTGTCTCGATTTCCAGTCTATCAGAAAACCTAGGTAAAACTTGACTAAATGTAAAAAAAAAAATTTCAAAAAGGACAGAAAAGCAGGCAGTCTCCAGGCTGAAACAGATCCAGTGACTGCAGTTTCAAGCACGACAAGCCTGAAAAGGGGATGGTCCTAAAATACACAGATCACCCACAACAGGTTCTACAGTCTCAATTCACCTCTCCACCCCCCCCCCCTCTATTTCCAAAGTACAGTCTCCATATACCCTCCCCCACCCCCCTAAACAGTCTCCAAGCAGTCTGTATTTTCAGTTTTTGTGTGCACAAGTTTATGCATTCTTTTTTTTTCCACAAGTTATTTTATGTGCTGAAAGCTTCAGATCAATAGAGAAAAGAGAGTCATGTTGACCAACTCTGACAACAGCATGTCCAGTAATCTTCACTGATTCTTTCGCACTACATGCAGTATTTTCCAGTTACATTTGTTCACACTCTGCTTTTAGGTGTACCGACACGGTTGGCCTAGTGGTAAGGAGTCCGCCCCGTGATCGGGAGGTCGTGGGTTCGAACCCCGGCCGGGTCATACCTAAGACTTTAAAATTGGCAATCTAGTGGCTGCTCCGCCTGGCGTCTGGCATTATGGGGTTAGTGCTAGGACTGGTTGGTCCAGTGTCAGAATAATGTGACTGGGTGAGACATGAAGCCTGTGCTGCGACTTCTGTCTTGTGTGTGGCGCAAGTTATATGTCAAAGCAGCACCGCCCTGATATGGCCCTTCGTGGTCGGCTGGGCGTTAAAGGCATATGTACTCGATGACTATACACGCTAATTGCTTTACCAACAGCTGGAGACAGACTAAATTAAGTTCCCTGCAAAATATTGTGGTCTAGGACCCCTTAAATGTTGAGATATTTGAATTTTCATTTTGATCTGGATCGTCCTATTTATAGATTTGGCAACACATGTAACGTTGATGCAAGGGAGAGAACACCGCGGCTTTGTTGACATCCTCACTTTTTCAGAGGCTAGAACAAGCTGTAATGCATGTATTATGGTCCGCGCATGGTGACGTATCGTCATTATATGGTCTTATGGTGCGTTTGACATCGATTGTGGGCAAACTACACTTTGTAAACACGGGAGTGCGTTAGTATGCCTTTAAGCAAACAAACAAACAAAAGCTTTTAGGTGTGTGTGAGTCAGTGGGATTTCCCCTCTGTCTAAAAATAGTACAAACAAATACTTTGCATTTAACGCCTGACAGGGTCACAGAGTGAAATAAGCTCCCCCAAAACTGTTGTAGCTTGTTGATGTATCAAATATAACATGGTACAAAGAAACACACACTTGAGTGTCCTTTTTTTGTTGCCTGTTTGTTTTTTTAATATAAATAATATATATAAAAGGCTTAAAATTAATTTACCAACAGAATAGATGAATCTGGCAACAGAGAGGCTTACCTCATCAACAGATTTTCCACCACGAAAAAGGATTCTTTGAGCACTTGCCTCGGAAGCGAGAGGTTGCGAGTTCGACCCTGGGTCAGGACATTACCAATTTTCTCCCCCCTTTCCTAACCTAGGTGGTGGGTTCAAGTGCTAGTCTTTTCGGATGAGACGAAAAACCGAGGTCCCTTCGTGTACACTACATTGGGGTGTGCACGTTAAAGATCCCACGATTGACAAAAGGGTCTTACCTGGCAAAATTGTATTAGGCATAGATAAAAATGTCCACCAAATACCCATGTGACTTGGAATAAACACCGTGAAAGGTGATTGCTCGCCCTAATAGGCTTGAGATTTGCTGGCCGATGTGAATGCGTGATATATTGTGTAAAAAATTCCATCTCACACGGCAGAAAGTAATATGTAAAGCGCTTAGACAACGTCAAGCGCTATATAAATCTCCCCATACATATATAAAACCTTATACAAATTCTAACTGAATACTGAATCTATTATACAAGTTTTATTTCTGCAAAATAATAACAACATTAATAACCAAACTAATAACAGAAAACATGTAAAACGTGCAAGCGACCTCATTCACCTTCATTATCAACCTCTCCCATTGTGACATATATAAATGCAAATCAGCATAACATGGGTTGTCACAGCAACAGTGATGTATGTCAAAGCATGCACTCAAATTACTGTGACACACTCAGCTACTATAGATGTGCTGAGTGTTATGTTCAAACATTTACATAATGCTGTGATCACGACTGGAAATGACACATAATCTCAACACACAAACAAAAAAAGTTTTACAACACTTGAATACTATAAGCACTCTTTTCATAAACATGTAATGAGAATTAAATGAGTGTTGCCCTTTGGACTCTGTCAGGGAAGAGCTGACAAAACAATTAAAAAAGAACACAAAAAAGAAAAAGAAAGAAAGAATTAGAAAGACAGTAAGCACGAAAGAAAGAAGAAACAGAACAGAACAGTTTAATCTTTGAAGCCATATAGGTCTTATTATACCACATCTTCTTCCCGTGGGGGACCGGATCCAATTTCTTGAATGCCCCTGGAAGATTTAAGCGCTGCCTCAAACAAGTTGAACCACATAAAATGAGTAAATTAATCTACTGTGTACCTCCCCCCTTCAGACTCAATTTCCAGATGCTTAATTAACACATCCGTCATTACATGAATAACCCAAAACTCTTCTACAAAATACCAGCATGAGCTCAGCATGACATTTAAAACAGCAGACAGTTTGGTTACATTCAAAGAGCCCCTTATCTGAGTATACCTTTCCAGAATAAAAGAGAACCATAAATTAAAACACATGTGGCTATGGGTAGGACGTCGTGTTTCTGCCAATACATGTATAAACTCTGGACTGAATGCTTCCCTGACGATTAGGGGTACAGTACAATTATTTAGATGGAGATAAGAATGTCTAGTTCTTGCAGGTAAAGCAGATTTGGTATGAATAGACCGTATCGGTATTCCGAGCTCTCGCAAACTTCAGGGCATAGCAAAGCATGTGGTATAGCGATCTAGCGCGAGCTGCAAAAGCAGAGGTTTGGAGTTCTCGCGATGTTCAAAGCATAACATAGAGCGTGTCTCGCGGATATCTTGCGAGATCGAGCTGCTCAGATACCAAAAAGGTCTATTCCAGGCCAAAAGCTTTTACACAAATATTTGATATATTCCAAAACTCACCGATCGAATGGTTAGTCCCCAGAATGAGAAAAAGAAAGATTTTGCAATGAAGAAAATTTTAAAGTCAAAATACTATTTTTTTCACGTGAGTTCAATACAGACTCCAAAGTTTGATAAGCATCACTTTGGAGGGGAAGGGGATAGTCAGTATGGAGTTTATGTGAGATAAACAAGGTCGGCTGACGTCCTACCTATAGCTGCATGTATCAAATCCAATGGCAAGACCTTTCATAATCACCAACAGCACATCAGTGGGATAAAACATTTCTCAGCACCAAAAAACTGACACTTACCTCAGTTCAAACCTCTTTCTTTGTGAAACTTTAAGGCTTAAAAATACACAATGACAAACTCACAATTCAAGACACTGTCTGAGAGCGAAAACAGGATGCAAGCTTTTCCACCAATAAGGTCGGTGTCAGGGTCCTTTATTCACAATGTCGAACGCGGAACGGATGCAAAAGGGTAAACCATGCATGCATCTACAATTCAACCACCATGGTGACAGTAGAGTTTAGAAGACCGCGCAGAGGCAACAGGATGTACATTCACATAGTTTAAATATGTAACAATGATACAGATCTTGTGAACCCTGATAATGGGCCGCTGATAATGTCTTTTTTAACGAGAAGAAAAAAATAAACGCACCTGTTTCATGAACGGAAAGGTCCTGTTTTGGTTCTTTACACAGAGCCGATCGACAGCACAAAACTGAACCCGACTCTTCTACACACGTTCTGTTGACAGTTAAATGTCAACACTGCCAATTGTCCAGTCAAAGCAACCTATATGACGAGTAATACATACTGTCCGTCAAAATCGCGTGGGGGAAACTCCGCTATTGAGTCTGTCCTCTTGCATCACCGATGGAGCGCTGTAGCAGACAGCTCTAAATTTGAAGAAAGTTGGATTGGCTTCAGGGCATGGACTAGAGCAAAACAGGGACTGATTTCATCACCTGTTCTTCGTTGGCACATTGCCAACAGAGTTCGGTGATTTTAATCCACGGGGTTGTATCGGGTTTGGTCCCAAGAGCACAAGTACTAATGGGCTCAAATGTGCGCGAGTCCGACCACAAATGTCAGACATATCTTGTCACAGTCAGTCCAACATGAAATCATAGATGTGTATTGACATACATATTTCTGCATGAAATAGATAAAGCTCAGTTTTAAACTAAACTGAGTTTATAATAACGGACATACCATTGTGATAATATGTTAAACATATTTTTGATTTTGTTGATGATAGGAAGACATTTTTAAAAAGAAGATTCCTTGAATTGATGAAGCTAAAATGGAAAATAGTTTCTATGGAGTAAATATGTATGAACTGTTAAATCAACCGACCAACCATCCAGAGAGCCAATCAATCGGTCATTTCAATCACTCATTCACTCAAACAATCAATTCAAGTTCAAGTCCACCTAACGATCCACCCGACGTATGTACTAATTTTAGGAAAACAGGAACCGGAAGTTAATAGCCGACATCAACAAAGGAAAAGACGCTTGAACCATACTGATACTTGCCTGCGAGGCTGGGTTGAACCACTCCGCCTGTGGTTGAACCTGTGTAATATCTTCCAGAATGGGAAAAAAGCACAAAAAGCACAAGAGCGAGAAAAAGTCTTCAGACGCACCTGATGGTAACGCATTATACATCCTAGATCTTGACTGCGATGCACTTTCCAATCGTCATTGTGATGGATCTGGCCATAGACCATTTCTATGATCTGGCAATCTTTTCGACGTTCTCTTGAAGTTAAAATGACTCGGGACTAGATAAGTTTGTACAGCGTAAAACCTAATGGTTCCCGTACTGAACCGTGGCCCAGTACGCATCAAGCCACATCTAACATAACACAAGGGCAGTTATCGTGAAAGTAGCAGTTTAGATTTTACCCACACAACACCAACCAGAATACCAAGATACTTTAGTTTACTCTTTAGCAGTAGCTCTGGTTTGACACATTTGTACTGTAAACTAAAATTATAATAGAAGAAAGATCCTGATCTTTCATTGTATAATGACAGTGTAAATTGCTCTCACATGCCTCGTATGATCTTCCTTGCGCCGTATGTGATTACATTTTTATTCTGAAGACAACTTGCGCAGACGATTTTTACTTTTACACTTTACTTCTGGTCTGTGTATGGATTGGATGTGATGCCATTTTTGATGGGGTGGCCAAATATATTGTGTAAATCTAGCCTATATCTTTCACCACTTTATATATAAAAAACGCTCGCGCTGGACCCGAGTACTCTTCAGACATTCACACACACACACACACACACACACTCTCTCTCTCCCTCACTCCTTCTCTCTCTCCCTCTCTCTCTCTCACACTAACACACACACACACACACACACACACACACACACACACACACTACCACATCTCCATTCTAAAACACGTCACGTTCCAAATCAAAAGACGACATTCTATTTTCTTACGTCACTATTCTTGGTTTACGGTACCATTCGGCGGCTTTGCTACGAGTATGGCATAGTCTTGGTTTGCCGAGACCTTGCACCGTTCTATCAGACTGCCTGGCTGGCTGTTGCACCGCGAATTCCTCCCACCGCCAAGTTAGGTCCCAGGTAACATTATGAAGTTTTAATACGATCAATCGGACCTATTATCAAGTTAGTGTATCAACTTTTAAACGAACTGCGCCCAGTAGTTTCCCAGCAATAAGCTGTTAAGTCGAGACACACACACAGACAGACAATTAAAGTCTGCTGGACCCTTGTACTAGTGTACTCGGGGATAAATATATATATATATATCGCACTGGCTATACGCACTCCAAGTGTATACACGATTCAGCCCCTGTATACACTCCGGCGTAACTTCCGGTCGCGACGCGAATCAGTTTGCAATCCAAAGCCACTTTGCGGTTGGAACGCAGAGCAGTTGTGCAAAAACAAAAACAATCTTACGCTCCAGGGCCTTTTCTGTAATGTAGATTTCATTTTCGAAGTGTACATGAAAGACCAGACAACCACATCAACACTTGGAGTGTCATTCGACGCCATTTTGCGAAGGAACGCCTAAAACAACTTTCGATTCATAGTATCAAAGTACATTTGGGACAAACACACACGCACAAAACTGTTGCTGCATGGCCTGATGACCACTTCTGGATTGTTGATGTTATACTACTTGTAGATTGCTGACAAGAACTCAATTATGCTGTTAAGTTACTTTTATGTGAGGTTCTGTTTGGTGGAATAATATGAATATTTTGAATACATCTCAACTAGTTTTGCTCTGTAACCTTTTCAGCAGATACAGGAACGGATGGTTCTGCAGCTCACAGCGGGCAAGGGCAGACAACTGATACATCAGAGAAGGGGGAGAAGCCACTGAAACTTGTCTTCAAATTAGGACCCCAGGAGACCTCTGAATCATTCAATTCGCCACAGACAGAAGAACGGCCCAAACACAAGCACAAAAAGAAGAAGAAAAAGAAAGAGGGAAAGGACAGGGAGAGGGAAGAGGTAAGCTAACTTTTGCTGCTATGGCTAATGGAAGAAAACTGTTCTATTTTAAAAGATTAAACTTTAAAGCAGTATTCACTAGTCTTTTGCTACACAGTTTAATGCCATTCAAGTCATATATATATGCTTGGGAAACCCAAACAGTCTGTTTTCATACCTTTCAACCAATACAACCAAAACTAAGTGTCCGGATGAAAGCATCCAGGCACATACACACACAGAGTTTTACTTGTCACTGATAGGCAACTGAAGTTAAAAGAATAGTTAATTAAATTACATATGATTATGATGCAACTATCACTATCAGTAAAGTGGAATCCTACTCCTCCCTCGCCAATTAAGACCTTACATTCTCAGCTTTATTGTTCACTGACAAGGCCTAAAAAAAATAGGTGTGGTTACAGTAACCCGACCTACCCTATTTTTAGGGGCCGACCCTATAACCTTTTATTACATTTGTCAAAAAACAAAAAAAATGAAAACAAGAATTCCTCTAATCTTCTAGTTCTAAGGTGTTTTTTTTTAAAGGTAAGTTCAAAATTGTTCAAAAGAATATCCATAGTCGCACACTTATTTCCCTGTCAAGTAGGTTTAATTTGTATACATTAGAAAAAAAAGTTTAAAAAAAAAATGTGATTGCCTACCTTCCTACCCTATTTTTTTTGGCTATGTTACCTTAACCACACCTATTTTTTTGTGTGGCCCAACCTCTATTTTAAGACTCCTTCCTGTTTCAGAAATAATCTTCACATGTGGTTTTTTTTAGGTCTAAAGAGGGATGTTCCACTGTATGATTCAAAAGAACATTTAATAACGTTGATCACCTGTAGCAGGGAAGCAGCAGCAGCCAGAAACGCAGCGTGCCAGAGGAAGTGAAGACAGAGCCACCGTCAGAGGAACCGCCCCCGAAGAAAGCCAACACAGAAACAGATAGCATCAGTGTCACTGCTGATGGCAATGAAGAAGGGGAGACTATCGAAGACAGGGTCCGTCATTCCCCCAGGGCCTGTGCCATTAAAGCAGACGATGGCGCCATCTTGCGGACGTGTTTGGAGTATTTACAGAAGGCGCTACAATCGTAAGTTTGTTCACCTGTCCTTCTAATTTGAAGTTGGAATATTCTAAGGGAAGTGAATTCGGCTCTGGCCATACTGTCCAAGTCAAAACCTATTTGAGCAAAACAGGGGTGGGAGCTGTAACCAATGAATGCCAAAGAGGAAGAAGACTCTTAAAATGTGGGATAGCAGCTGCAAACAAAGCGCCATGTTCAGTAAACTGTGATACTTGTCATCAGAGGACCAGCTCTGAGAACAGTACGCAGCATCCTCTCACTGCTGGTGTCCTTTCACGACAGGAACACTGGTAAAATGAACACAACAAGAGTGTATAAGAAGATGTCTGGTTTGTGCAGTTGTCTCTTCATGAACAGAACAGAACACAAAACAGCGTATGATGTCGAGTATTTTCAGATGGCCCTTCATGAACAGAACAGAACACAAAACAGCGATTGATGTTGAGTATTTTCAGATGGCCTTTCATGAGAGGGACACTAGATAAATGAACAGAACAAGAAACAGTATAAGAATAAGATGTCTGGTATTTTCAGGTGGCCCTTCGTGAGAGGGGCTCTACATTCAGGGGCTGTATTATTTTTAACTTTGGGTTGGCAACAACACTGTTTTTCTTCTCATTTGCAGGTGTCCTCTCTTGAGGGGCCTTGCATTTCAAGTACTACTGCATGTGTTAAATTTGATTTTTATGTTGTTTTCAGCAAAGATGTCAACGGGTTTTTCGCCTTCCCAGTGACAGACTCCATCGCCCCCGGCTACTCCAACATCATCCACACCCCCATGGACTTCAGCACCATGGAAACCAAGATCGAGAAAAACGATTATCGCAGCGTCATGGAGTACAAGGTGAAGATTTTGTAGTAAGACTTTTCAGTAAGAGCCGCTGTGAGAGAGAATTGTCAAACACAGAGAGTCTGCAGAATGTGACAAGTATAACACTGAAGTTTATTAGTATGGTACTCAGAAAATTAATTTTATATTTGAAAAAATAGTGAATGTGCTGACAAAAGTCTGTTTGTTTTACTCTAAAAGACCTGTTGGGAAAAAAACCTGCATTTGCAACTAAATTTAGTTTTTTCTTTGCCATATTTTTCTGTAACATGATGTTTTGTTTGCAGAAAGATTTCCTGTTGATGTGTACCAATGCCATGACGTACAACCGGCCGGAGACAGTGTACTACAAGGAAGCCAAACGGCTCGTACATATTGGCGTTAAACAGCTCAGCAAGGTCAGGCTTTTATCTGCTCATAGATTCAATAGATGATGTTTGGAAATAACTCTGTCCGGTTTGTATGGGTTGTGAAACTAAAAGAGTGGATACTCTTGCTTTTATTGAGGCAAACTTTTTGTAAGGCACAACAACAAAAAATAGTCTGTTTACGGTAACATAGGCACACAAAAAATAGGGTCGGTAGGTCGGGTTTATTTTGTTGTTTTTTTCTCCCAAAAACCATATTTTTAAGTTATTTTGCCAAAAAACAAAGACTTTTTTTTTCTTTCCCAAATGCCAAAAAAAGTCTAGGGTCGTGCAAAAAAATAGGGTCGGCCGGGATACCGTAAACAGACTATTTTTGTGTGTGCCTAATATTATAGGCCATTCACTAGCGATGGGTGTGTCAAAAACATGTGGACAAGGAGTATGTGTGGAAAGTTTGCCTCAATAAAAGCGAGAGTATTCACTCTTTCAAAACCCATACAAACCTGACAGAGTTATATCCAGAGTTCGTCTATTGGAGGAATTTTTATACTAAAAGGTGTGAGCCTACCTAAAAAGAAACTCCATTTACATTTAAAGCACACAGGTGAACTGGATTCTTGTATGTGACATTTTTAAAAACAACTAGGCATTGCTGGCGATAATAAACTACATTCTTCCATGGCGATAGTTTTGCTGGCATTTTCAGCATCTTATTTGTTTACTTATTAAGCTGCCAGTACATCTGCACCAGCTTTGGAAATGGAATGTGTGATGCAGGTTTCAAAGTGTGTTGATCTGTACTAAAGCGTGATGAAGGGAGTGTGATATCAGATCACATTTGGCGGGGATGTAGCTCAGTCGCTAGCGCGCTAGATTTGTATCCAGTTGGCCGCTGTCAGCGTGAGTTCGTCCCCACGTTCGGCGAGAGATTTATTTCTCAGAGTCAACTTTGTGTGCAGACTCTCCTCGGTGTCCGAACACCCCCGTGTGTACACGCAAGCACAAGACCAAGTGCGCACGAAAAAGATCCTGTAATCCATGTCAGAGTTCGGTGGGTTATAGAAACACGAAAATACCCAGCATGCTTCCTCCGAAAACGGCGTATGGCTGCCTAAATGGCGGGGTAAAAAACGGTCATACACGTAAAATTCCACTCGTGCAAAAAACACGAGTGTACATGGGAGTTTCAGCCCACGAACGCAGAAGAAGAAGAAGAAGATCAAATGTTTTTAATGGCGGCTTTATCAAGCAATTCAGAGCAATGCAGTATTGGCGACCAGCCCTCTGATAATGATGTCATAAACAAAGGGAAGTAAGCGCTCTAAATGCATACAACATGTGCAACAGAGTAACAGAGAGTTATGTGCAACCAATCTCCTGGCACCTCAGAGAATAACAAACCATGAAATGAACAAGCTTCTTCTTCAGCGTTCCATGGAAATGAACAAGCGTCTTTCGTCTTTTTTATTTCCTCTGATAATAAAGTCAGTTGTTTCTGTGCAGGAGAAGCTGTTGACGATGAAGAAGACGCAGAGCTGGCTGTCGAACCTGACGCTGGCAGAGATCGGTATTGACGAGAACGGCAGAGTGCTGGAGGAACTGCCGCCCATACCGGAGGAAATCAAACACAAGGAGAAACCAAAGAGCAAGTCGACGAAGACTGTGTAAGTCTGCTTCATGAGTTACGGTGATGGTACAGTGGAACTCTCTTTTAAGACCCCCCAGTTTAAGGCTTCCCCCCTTTTAAGACCTTGTTTTTTCAGACTTTCTTCTCATAATGTCTGTAAATTTACCTCCATTTTAAGACTCCCTCCTTTTTAAGACCTGCTTTTCTCTGATTTTTGGAGGTCTTAAAAGGGGGGTTCCACTGTAGAGTCAAACCTGTCAATGATAATCACCCAAGAGACCGACCAAAAGTGGTTGATTTAGACAGGGTGTCGAAAGGTGAATAATATCAAAAAGAACTTGTTGGGGATCCTTCGGGGTTGTTATTGTGGGCAGGTGGTTGTTATTGAGGGGTGATTGCAAGGGCAGATTTGACTGCAGTACAGAACAGTACACTGGGATAAAACTAAGTAAGTTGTGTTTCACAGCACTTTTGAAAGATGATTCTGTAATAGAGAATCAAATTGACCAGGAAAGCGCAAGTATTCAGAATTTTGTGAAAACACACAAGTGATGGTTTTGAGACATTGGCTGGTTCTTACTGTTGTGCAAATAGAATCGTCTTGTGTGTATCTATACAAGGGTGCCTGTTGTGAAAAGACTCCCATCAAATGTATTTATGCTGGGTCATATTATGCCGACAGAGGGACGCCCTTTGAGCCGTTCCCAGACAACCTGTCACCGGAAGAGATCCTGGCCCAGGCACAGACCGCTGCCAAGAAAGCCAGGCAGGAACTGACTGTCAGGGAACCCAAAACTGATGTGAGTTGTCCTGCAAACTGTTGTTCTCGTCTAACTTCTGTAGCTAACCCTGCAGTTGAACATTTTATTTTTTAGTTATGCAGTTCTTACACGTACTGTGCAATTTGAGGTTTACTGAGCAAGTTCCGTGTCAACACACACGCACAAACACACACATGTCAGCGGGTTCAATTTAGAAGTTATTTAAAAGTTATTCATGGTAAAGACAGAAACAAGTTTTTGCAATAGCAGCAACATCAACTGCTAATATAACATCAACAACAACAAATCAGACCTTTCTTACCAATTCCTAAAAATGTTACAATAAGCATATCACAATGTTTGCTTCATGCTTGGTTGCATGATTTGTGTTTGGGTAATGTTATTTTCAAACTTTGTTACAGCTGGTGTTCCTGAGGCGCAACAAGAAAGGCATAACCACTCTGAACATCCTCAACCCTGAAGACGACGGAATTGGTAAGTAACTGATAGATTTATTTGACTGCGAAGCAAATTTGTTATGTGTTCAGTTTTAGTTTCACTTGATTTGCTGGTGTAGTGGTAGAATACAGTGACTGCAAAGCACATTTTCAATGTTTTTGATATGCAGGTATGGGGGTCAGAATTACAAATTAGGCATGGAAGTTATTTTTCCTTTATGTTAAAGGCATATGTACGCGCTCCCGTGTTTACAAAGTGTAGTTTGCCCACAATCGATGTCAAACGCACCATAAGACCATATAATGACGATATGTCACCATGCGCGGACCATAATACATGCATTACAGCTTGTTCTAGCCTCTGAAAAAGTGAGGATGTCAACAAAGCCGCGGTGTTAGCTCCCTTGCATCAACGTTACATGTGTTGCCAAATCTATAAATAGGACCATCTAGATCAAAATAAAAATTCAAATATCTCAACATTTAAGGGCTCCTAGACCACAATATTTTGCAGGGAACTTAATTTAGCATGTCTCCAGCTGTTGGTAAAGCAATTAGCGTGTATATTCATCGAGTTAATATGCCTTTAACATAACTAGTTTTATATATAATTGAAGTAATTAGGGGGTGAAATCTCAATTGTTTGTCTTTGCAAGGATTCATCCTTGAATGTTGGGGATCTTTTTTAGAATCTAGTCATCAGTATATTAGAAACTCAGCATAGATTTCTGTTTAAAGCCGTAGTCTATCTTTGATCATACGAGGGGCAAATGTTTATACAAAAAAGGGGGACCGCCAACACTGCACAGAATCTGTACCGTATTCTGTACACTAGGGGCAGCCTGCACGCTTGATGCAGAATTTGATACATGATTCTTAACTACTCAGTCCCCGTATAGTAATGGACCTCAGCTTTAATGTCATGATTGTTATTGTGTGTGCAGTGAGCAACACAGAGAGAGTGGTGAACCTGGGAGACCTGGTGGGAAAGCTTCCTGCTGGCACCGGGGCTCTGCAGGGCTTCAAGGAAGATAAGCGGAACAAAGTCACACCCGGTAAGTGCAAACAGATACACTTGGTAAACTTAACAATTGGATTGTGCTTTACCTAGTACAGTCGATCCTGTATATAATGACCACCTATAGATTTTAACCTACATACTTATCATCACATGTTTAGTTAATCATTTGATCTGTCTGTTGACTGGTCTATGTGCTAATAGTATTATAATCAGCAGGAAGAAATGGTTGTGATTTGCTACCTTCTTCCATTGCAGGGCGTATATTATATTGAGAGATAACATTTTTGCCACAAAACAGTTCAGTTTTGAAGATGCAGCAATGGAACAGTTCTACCGTCTAGGCAGCTATGGATTTTTGTGGTGATAAGAAATATCCCTTTGAACAAGTTTTGGTTGGAACATTAATGTCAGAAATGTAAGGTAAAGCAGAACAACAGATAATTTGCTGATGGATAAAAACTGACAGTGTGAGAGTTATGACTGGAGCAGAATAGAGGAACCCAGGAAATAACTCACTCAGGTTTATAAGGGTTGTGAAAGAGTGAATACCCTTGCTTTTACAAAGACAAGCTATCTACACATGCTTCCGTTGTGCAATGTAATTTTCACACACGACATTATAGGCCAGTCACTAGCAAGGGTGTGTGTCTGAAACACATGGAAGGAAGCGCATGTAGAGAGCTTGTCTCAGCAAGGGTATTCACTCTTTCACAACCTATACAAACCCGACAGAGTTATTTCCGAACATCATCTACTGTTTTCCATGTTAATGACTTGAGTGCTACCATTGGTTTCCATGATACCAGTAAAGATGAACGTTGCTTTGATTTCAGTCCAGTACGTAAACTACGGTCCATTCAGCAGTTTTGCCCCGCAGTACGACTCGTCCTTTGCCAGCGTCAATAAAGATGAGTCAGACCTGCTGCTAGCCACGTATGGGGACGAGACAGGAGTGCAGTACGCCAAAAGGTCAGTCAAAAAAATCTGATTAACAAAGGGAAGTAAGCGCTCTAAAATGCATGCAACATGTGTAAGTGAGAGATTTTCGGAACCATTCTCCTGGCACCTGAGAGAATAGCAAGCATTGAAATGAACAAGCGACTTTCATCCTCAAAATGTCATCGTATTTCATTCATTTTTGTCTGGTCAGTCAATAGGCATGGTTGTCACCATGTCAATAGGCCATGCATTACTGGGTCAACTGGTTGGGTAGTTTTCAAGGTGAATAATACTTGTTTGTTTGTGTTTCAGTGTTCAGGGTTTTGTGGACAGTGCCGGTGACTACGCGGTGAAGATGGTGAACAACCTGCTGGACATGCTGACCAAGGGTCAACACACTCGCACCAACCATGCTCTGGAACAGGTGACCACTCACCTTGACTTTTCTTCTTTTCTTCCTTTGAAGGATGGTGTTCAACAGATAGAAGTGTCCCTGTGTTCTGGCTACAGAATCAGTGGCTGAGATATGGCATGCTCTTGTCTTGACATGATGATGATGATGATGATGATGATGATGATGATGATGATGATGATGATGATGATGATGATGATAATGATGATGATAATGAGTATGATGATGATGATGATGACGAGTATGATGATGATGATGATGATGACGAGTATGATGGTGGCGATGATGACGACGACGACGACGATGATGATGATAATGATGGACGGCGACGGGCGACAAGCAACGACGACGGACAAGATGCTTACAGTCATATGGATGATCATGATGATTGTGATGGTATGTAGTGTTTAAGATCCATAACAGGCTGTTTGGAGAGCAAGTGAAAAAACATCAAATATTTACTTACTTTTTCCCATTGTATGATGGAAATTCTGCAAAGCCTGACGTTTTTAATTCTCATGTGTATGAAGTCGTATGTGTCTGTATCTCAGCATGTATCTGTGCCTGTGCTGTGTGCTGACTTGTTGTTGAGATACTAAGTAGCAAGTGTTTGTGTGTTGACAGCAACGCAAGCAAGAACGAGAGAGAGCAGCAGCTGCAGAGGAAGAGGAGAGCAAAGCTGAAACTTCTCCAGCATCCAGTGAGGTGTGTCGGCTTTTTATTTGACTGTATTTACATTTTTTCTCTGCTGTTTTTGATTTCTTTGCGGTTTGTCTTTCCATGTGGTTGGAGGGAGGAAGTGTTTCTTTTTGAGGTATTTCTTCTTCCACAATGAAACAAATACTCTCTTTCTCTCTGTCTCTTTTTTTTCTCTCTCTGTCTCTTGCATTTCTCTCTGTGCCTTATTGATATCTGCTGGTACTTTTCAGAATAGGTTTGAAAAATTCTGGTGAATCTAATGGAGAGTTTTGTCTCATATGTGGACAGCTAATTATTTAAATACTGTGCTGTTTTTGTCTTTCAGAAGTTGATGTCTCCCCAAGGTGACGCTGCGAGTTCAGGTATGTATTCATGTTCTTCTGATTCAGTTATGTGTGATTCTTTACCCAGGATAGCTGATGGCTGATGTTAATTGTAGTTAGGTACAAGACCTTGGTAAATGTGGACCTTTTTCCACCTTCACCCAATCTTGTAGTCTGCTTCTAATGAAATAATCTGCTTCTTCTGAAATTGGTTTTGATATGGCTGAGTTCCTGCTGGTATCAAATGATGACACTTGCTGCTAAGATGAAAGAGGTACAGTGGAACCCCCCCTTTTAAGACCCCCTAATTTAAGACTTCCTCCCTTTTAAGACCCTGTTTTCTCAGACTTTCTGTTCATAACCTCGGTAAATTTATCTCCATTTTAAGACTCCCTCGTTTTTAAGACCCAACTTTTTTTTGTGGATTTTTGGAGGTCAACTGTACTCATAAGATGTAGAGCAGTAGTTTTATATAAAAGGTCTCATTTTAATCACACTGATATTTCTGTTTCTTTCAGAGGCCACAGAGACAACAGACCCCTTACAGAAACGGCTGAACAGCACAGCGGAAATGATCGGAGACTTGCAACGCACACAGGACGCTCGGCTGAGTCAGGCTCCTCCCGCTCACCTGGCTCACTGTGCCGGGCCCTCCGACAAGGAGATGGAGCTGGGTCAGTTTTTTTACGAGATTAGAACACTTCGTTTTTTGGTAGATCTAGTTTTATTTGAGATATATTATAGCTGTGTTGTTAGTCAGTGGGAATGGGATTGGTTTTTTTCAGATCATTTTGATTGCCTTGTTTTCAAGACAAATAATGTTACGTGTTGTTTAGTATTTCACCTTCAGTGAACTTTATGATGTTACAACATGCACATATGTGACCCGTTCTCACAAACGGGGGCCTAAGTCGCAGCGAGCCGTTCCGAGCTATCGGCTGGGAAAGGCAGTGAGGGCCTACTTGGGTGATTTTCATTTTTTTGCATTTCTGACCTCTTTATACCCTAATCTTTCATATTCCGAAATATTTTGTTGAGTTTTATTATTTAAATGTGTTAATTATGTCTTCAAAGACACAAATTCGCTCACAACACTATAATTAGGGAAGGAAAAAATCGCGATTTTCTCAAAATGGCGTCCTTGAACATGGTCCGGTTGTAACTTACTTAACTTCCGCAATTTTTTTCACACAAAATTCTTTTTGGTATCAAATCAAAGCTTATTAAATGCAGTTTCCAGTGATATGCATAACTTCAAATATCAAAATTCGGACTTAGGCCCCCTTTTGTGAGAACGGGTCACATATGATTTATTCTTATTGAAATATGAATTGAAAGTGAAATTAAAAAACCCTGTCCACTTTTTCTCATTGTTTCTCCACTGTGGTTCAGGATATAGTCCAGAAAAAATCCTGATCTTGTCTTGTGTTCTTTCATGTCATATTCAGTATGTAAGATTTGCAGTAGAGTCCTCTCTGCCCTGTTGCTACTTGTCTGACAGACAAACTGAAACCATGGCCACTTTGTGGATACAAATTTGTTTCGTTCTTTTTCAACAGCGTCCAAGGTAACAGAGGGCCTGGCTGATCTGACCAGCGAGGTCACTCCGGGGGACTTGGTCAGTGTGAACCGCCTACGTAAAGCCATGGGCATTTCGTCGCAAGCTGCTGCGTCCCAGCCGTCCACCACAGACCCTGAAAGCTGTGCTGACGATGCTCTTCCTGACGAATCTCCAGAACCTATAGAAAATCTCCCTTCTGCTGGCACAGCATCAGAGAGCGTGGCCGCCTCGCATGCAACGGAAGATGAAGACGATGAAGAGGATGACGATGACGCAATGGAAGGGGTCGGGGATAAAGTGGAAACGGAAGACGAGCGGATCGTGGAGGAAGGGGTGTCACAAGACCCGGCCGACCTCAGCGAGTTTTTCTCCAGCTCCCCCATGCAGGAGGAGACAAGCATGGACGGTGCCAGCTGAGTTGTTTCCCCTAGTTTTGTTCTGTACAGGTTTCAGGTTTTGATGAAAATGTGAGATCAAAGATTACCAGCAAAATTGTTCGAGTCATAATCGGTGATGTCTACTTGCTTTTGTTTCTCCCGTACAAAAATCAAATATATTTGGGAGATGGGATATAGGTCAAAGAAAACCAGGCATGTTACTGTTTAACTGACCTCATGTATTGTGCATTTTTGATTACCATTTGCGGTCCAGGAGTAGTCCATGAGTAGCTGAAACCCCTGAACAGGATTATTCCATGAATGATATGCTGTAGGGGAATTTATTTAGTATTGGTCACAAAAGCTGCAGCAATTTTGAGAAAAATCATTTCGGAAGGCTACGCTGTTATAATTGGGAAACACTGCAAAATTACAAGGGAAAACTGGTTTTCATACAGATTTCAAGAATCTCAGAAAGCATCACATAAACAGCATCATTCACGTTAACTGGACTGTATAAGAATGCAGGTTTTTTAACTCAAAATCCCTGTACCTGAAGTGCTGATTGGAAATGTGCAGTGTTAGCTGTTGCACACAGACTTCGCTACAACTAATTGAATGTCCACGAGAAACTCGAAGCTATAGCTGTATATGTTTCTGTTACTCTCATGATTTCCTTGATCTGATTGCAATGATGGATGATGAGTGTAGTGTGGTGAGGCTGTAAAAACAATAATGGTGAGATCATGCTGTAAGAAACTGTCATACTCAGATGGGACTTCTTACCAGCCATTACTTCAGCAACTTTTGTGTTTGATGTAATTATGCTGAATACAGTGTATTCTTTAACTTGCTGTAGGATTTAGTTCATTTGTATGGGGCGGGGATGTAGCTCAGTCGGTAGCGCGCTGGATTTGTATCCAGTTGGCCGCTGTCAGCGTGAGTTCGTCCCCACGTTCGGCGAGAGATTTATTTCTCAGAGTCAACTTTGTGTGCAGACTCTCCTCGGTGTCCGAACACCCCCGTGTGTACACGCAAGCACAAGACCAAGTGCGCACGAAAAAGATCCTGTAATCCATGTCAGAGTTCGGTGGGTTATAGAAACACGAAAATACCCAGCATGCTTCCTCCGAAAGTGGCGTATGGCTGCCTAAATGGCGGGGTAAAAACGGTCATACACGTAAAAGCCGTGGGAGTTTCACCTCATGAACGAACAAACAAAAATTCATTTGAATACGTGGGACTGGGAATATTTTGATGTTTGAAGTCTGTGTGTGTGAGAGAGAGAGACAGAGAGAGAGACCAGCGAGAGAGAGAGAGATAGAGGTGGTGTGTGTGTGTGTGTGTTTATGTGCATCTGCCTGATTTGGAATGATGGACAGTGCTGGATTTAGTTGAGTGTTGAAAACGTGCAAGAGTTTAGGAAAGAGAAAATAGTCAGAATGTTTTTGGTAATGAAGGTCACTGTTGATATCTAGATACTTGGGACTATTGTGGATGCTTTCCATGGCAGCTTTTACGTTTTCATTTTTTTCTGTTTGCTCTTTGTGTGTGTGTGTGTGTGTGTGTGTGTGTGTGTGACCTGGGAACCTATACGATTTCGCCGTATTTTGTACGCATGGTACGATCAGTACGGTCAGTGGAGATTCGAGAAAAATACGACGAGAAAAATTCCTAGACTACTTTTCTTCACAAGCTCATCCTGAAGTCAATCGAGTATTTTGACACATGATTAAAGTTTTTCTCAGTAAACATTAAAAGAAGCATTTGTTTTAAACGCATTGGTAAACTTAATTAACGGTGCGACGGACGCGTGTGAAACATGTTTGAATCATGGATATTGAAATGCTGTGTGGAGTATGATAATTTTTTCTGAAAATAACCAAGTTTGCTTGAGAATACTCCAAGTGCAAAACAGGGGTTCCCTTGCGTGTGTGTTTGTGTTGGGGGGAGGTGGTGTCATTGATGTAACCAGTAAGAGGTATGTACAACTTCCGCTATGATTATGAACAATGATTCTTTTAGTATAGGTATGAAGTTCACACATTTTCATTTTCTGTTTATCAATATTATCACATCATAAACTGTTGGACGAATAAAACTTTTAAATGTTTTTCAGTATGTTATCTTACTGAGAAGTGCTAGACAAACAGGAATCACATATACCACACACACACAAATATTCACAACACATATACACACATGCACATTCACACACACTTCCAACACACACAAACATACACAGAGCTTGTCTTCGTGTATTTATTGCTAAGTAGATTTAACATCTCAAAACAAAACAGCAGTACTGACTAAAAGAGTGTGATCACCTTGCATAATAAAACCAGCAAGCAATTTCTTTGCCCTGTTTAATATGTTTGAAGCAAGCAACAGTAAATGTCACCATGGTTACCCAAAGCAAAAGATGCAGCCCATAACAAAACACAAACAAATCCACTTCAAAACAAAACTGAACTGCCAATTTTAAAGCCTCGGATCCAAAAATGATTCATGATTGTACTAGGTGCATAGTTACGCAAACTTTGAAAACTCAAACAATATCGTGTAACCCAAGTACAGTTATTTCCAAAGCAAAGGTGAGCTTCTAACACCAGCCTCTAAGATTCAACATACCTTCCTTCTTGTTTTAACCACCCATCTTGTCAACAGGGGAGGGACTCTTCTCAGTAGAAAAAGAGGACCCACCCCCCAACCCTTGAAACATTTTCAATGCTACATTAAAATCTGTGCAATCCAAGACTAAATTCAACATGTTTGGACAAGGTCAAAAAGACACTAATCACTTTTTATTGTAAAGCTCTTGTCCAGTGTTGAACATTTGTCTTGTTTGACAATGTCAGATTCGCCCAGGCTTTTACGCTGATTAAGAGCATCCTTTAACTTGGACACATACCAGGGCGGGGATGTAGCTCAGTCGGTAGCGCGCTGGATTAGTATTCAGTTGGCCGCTGTCAGCGTGAGTTCGTCCCCACGTTCGGCGAGAGATTTATTTCCCAGAGTCAACTTTGTGTGCAGACTCCCCTTGGTGTCTGAACACCCACCGTGTGTACACGCAAGCACAAGACCAAGTGCGCACGAAAAAGATCCTGTAATCCATGTCAGAGTTCGGTGGGTTATAGAAACACGAAAATACCCAGCATGCTTCCTCTGAAAACGGCGTATGGCTGCCTAAATGGCGGGGTAAAAAACGGTCATACACGTAAAATTCCACTCCTGCAAAAAAAAACCACGAGTGTACATGGGAGTTTCAGCCCACGAACGCAGAAGAAGAAGAAGAAGAAGAAGGACACATACCAAAAATGAACAGTGTGGCTGCTTTCTGTGCAGAGTGTGAGAATCAATTTGGCAGATTTACATAGAAATCGGTTGTGAAATAAATTCATCAGAAATTCCTACTTTGCATGGAAAGCAGCCAAGGTGTGGAGTTTTAAAGATTTCCACGACGTGTCAAACTGGAAGGACACACTTGTACAACGTTAAAGCCTGAGTGTATCTGCAGTCTATAACGACAGCCCATGGGACCAATTAAGTTGTCCCCATAGACATGTGTTGTTATGGAACGATGAATTATACAGGAATGAACCTTATCTTGGTTTCTTTGGGGCGGTCATATTTGGCAGGTGTTTGTTGTCAAGAGGTGGTTGCCAGGGCAGTTTTTACTGTGTCATGATTTACAAAAAGGTCCACACGTGGAGGAAGATACACCTGTACCTCTAAGAATACAACTAACCCAGCCCTCTACTAAGCAAAAACTTCACAAATGTCCCATAAAGCTTGCCTTTTAGCTCAAATACAAAACAACATGGTCCCGGCAAGCCAACAATCCAACGGAGCGAGCATGGCCCTTTTCTGAGCAACGATCATACACATTGGTCCTGGACACTAATACCAATAAAGCTGACCAAGGAAACTTAGAAAACTTGACAAATATACAGCAATCTTACATCTTGAAAATAATATTTGTGGCTTACAAATATACTCTACACAAAAATTCCCAAACAAATGGGGCCGCTGAACTGCATAAAATAATGTTCAAATAAAAAAGAATCCCCCAAAACATGATTAATGAGTGAAACATTTCAATTGTGATCAGAGTAAGGAGCATAACCTGAAGTTCTATGCTCAGATCAAATGCAGTGGGTGTAGATTTTTGCATACTTGTACCAGTGACAGAGTAGTCACGTTTGAATGACTAGTTTACGACACACCACAACTATACTCATACCTGTGATAAATATGAATTTTCGTAATGATCCAAGACTCAGCTTGAAAAAGAAGTCACAACTGACAAATATAAAAGTCATTTCAAACATTTTGTTGTAAGCATGCTTGAATACAGAGCAACTTATCCCAGGAAATAATGTAAAGAAAATATTCTAGTGGCCTTTAAAAAGCTCTGTGGATGGATTCAAATGAAAGAGGAGAGACAGGAAGGGGGAAGGTATGTGGGTGGAGGGGGGGAGGGGGTATATGGCACACGTTGCAAGTAAAAGAAAAAAGACAAAGGAAGGCAAAGGTATGATGCCGGTTTTTGTGGGAAGAATACTGCAGTGACTTTGCGTATAACTTTAGCTATTACCTGTGTCTGTCTGTAACTATCTATGTCATTTTTGTAGGTTGAAAATAATGGAGGCAGTCTGGGCTATGTTTAATCGTCAAATTGTAATAATAATTGTATTGTTTTCAATATTACGTCAACACAAATTACCCTACTGCAAGGTGAAGGGAGAGAATTCTGTTTGTCTCCCTTTACAGAATTCATACTTTACATTTGACTCAACACTCACATTAAAATGGACACAAGCTTAAATACATTACATGTGTACTTGTTTACTAACATAAACAGTGAAAAGAAAGCGTATATTTTTGAACACATGTATACTTTTTTTTGCATGAAGCTTAGATATATACTATACTGCACAAGTTGAAACTGGATGAAATATGTGTGTCTTTCTTTCTTTATTTTGTGTTTAACGGCGTTTTCAACCACGAAGGTTATATCGCGACGGGGAAAGGGGGAGAGATGGGATAGAGCCACTTGTTAATTGTTTCTTGTTCACAAAAGCACTAAAATATGTGTGTGTGTGTGTGTGTGTGTGTGTGTGTGTGTGTACCTGTGCATACATGCGTGTGTGTGTGTGTGTGTGTGTGTGTGTGTGTGTGTACATGAACGTATATGCATGTTTGTGTGTGTATGCATGATTCACTGGTAGTATGTACACATGTCCTATCACCAAGATGGCTGACTAGTTGATAAGAAGATGAGTATATGGCATTTAACAAGTGGAACTGATGCTTCCGATGGACCAACATTAAGTGCAGAGAAATGCAGGAAGCAATTTGTTGCAAATACATAAACATTTTAGCATGCATAATCAATGCTTCATTCGTTGCTCTTTGCCCCTACAAGATGGGGGGCAAACTACATGTGGCCTTTGTTTGCTGGGAATATACCACTGGCCATGCTAATTCCATTTTGTCAGCAATCAGTTACAGGGGACTTCCACTAAATCGCGGTCTACTAAATCGCGAATTCGGCTATATCGCGAAGACCTCTTGGACCCCCCAAAAAACAGGACATTACTGTCAGGCAATCTCCCTAGTTAGCGACACTGAATGAATCTCAGAATGTTCACTCTTATTTCAGTACAGTAGATGGCATCATTTTCATTGGGCTAGTTCTGGAGATCATCTTACTGTCTTTTCCTTATGGGGAGAACGGCTCGGAACTTGAGGATTTTAATATTTGTTTTATAGGATATGTTCATAATAACAGTAATGATAATGGATTCACCAATTTTTTCTGGTCAGAAATATTTCTGTGAAGTTTAAACAAGACACAAAACTATAGTGACAGTCACTGAGCTTTGTTTCTTTATACTTCTTTAAACTCTATTTACAGTTATTTATTTTATATCAATAACGTCCCGGTATAAAAATTACATACAATATCATGCACAAAAATCACAACCATTCAAGCCAAGAGCATTCGCTCTGGCAGTCCAAACACTGGGTATTTTCTGTACAGGCAAGACAAAAATATCTTCACAACCATGGGGTATATAGCATAAAATGCAGTGAGAAAACAATAACATACTCGGGGGTGTATTAACAAAATGCAACAAGAAAATAAGTGTATTCACACGCAAAGGATTTGCCATAGAATCTCACAGGGAGGATTGCACCGATTAACAATGACAAGACTTTTTCGTGGACTTCAGATTAAAAATTAAAGTATATATATATACACTAGATGAATACCCGCTTCGCCAGGTACGGCTGCGCCGGGAAGAAGTCAAGCCGAATACCCGGCTGCGCTGGGGACAAGCCGGCGCACCGCACGGAGGAAGGGAGATAAACGCGGCTGAAAACACTGGAGAAGATAAGGAAGAGTTACTGGGAATGGATCCAGAGAAAAACCAAAATCGGTTCAGCGCTGCGCGCTGAGAGCACGTGTTGAAATATCTCATCGATGAGGTTGTGTCCGGGGTGTAGCTGAATACGGTCTCCAAATTTGAAAAAGATCCACCGAGAACTTTGGCCGTGCATCGCGGACACACACACACACACACACAGACAGACACAAGTCGTATATATATATACAAGCCATTACTGGAAAAAATGTGACAAAGCATCAGTTGATATATTACCCGCTATTACAAGTTAGTCGTGTGACAGAGAGTTTTCTTGCACACGAGACTGTAGATGTCTCACGACGGCGTAGCCGGAGTGAGACAGCAGCAGTCGAGTGTGCAAGAAAACTCTCTGTCACACGATTAACTCGTAATAGCGATTATGTCTCACAGCATAGGCATAGAAAGACAGAAATGAGTTTTGGGGGACGAAATAACAGGCACAAAACAAGACTGAAAAACACAATTGCCCTTTTACACATACCCTACACACGCATGCGCGCAGAAGATAGATTCAATGTGTTTCATGTCTTTTCTGGTTGAAAGCATTCAACAAAGTATCAACCAACGTTTCTGAATCTTTCAATGAAAAAAGATAAACTTATTTTGAACCAAACAGCACATACCAACGAAAGCTAAACACACAAACACACACGCGCACTAACACAGATTGAATGCAAAGCGCGAACGAACACGGAGGATTTTTGTAGGTCAGGTCGTGGGAAAGTCCACCCAAAATGTTCCACAGGGGAACTGGTTGTGTTTGTATTGTTTACTTTCTCACAGTGATGTTGATGGTTTTTACAATGCCGTTTTGAAAGAATATTTTCCGAATTTGGGGCACACTTTTGACTTTTGGTTCGTTTATCTCGTCGAAGTAACATTCGAGTGTTTCTAAATCAAAACCTTCCAACACCGCTGATGCAGATTAGACCTGCCTGACTGTCTGCGTCCGTGTTAGAGCTGAAGACGAAGCCTCAATCGCCAAAGCGTCACCTATCTGTAGGTCCTGAGCATCGGATGTACGTTAATACGTGGTGAGATCCGCACGGAACTGTCTATGCAACTTTTCCTAGTCACAGGTGTAAGGTTCGATCTTTTCTTTGACATTTCGTCCTCTGTGTACGTAGCAAAGCGTTTCGCCATTTTTGATTTTCATTGCAGACGACGATAGTGAAAGTAGTACCTATTGTTTTGTTTTGACCTTTCGTATTCAGAGTTCTTAATTGAAGCTTGGTAAAGGGAGCTTGTCGTGTAAGTGGAAAGTTGACGAAGCTTTTGAAAACAGAAATTGAATGAAGAAAAAAATGTGGCTTTCAGTTATATACAGGAGAACGGGGTTGGTGTTATTCTTTTTCCGTCAAACACGACCGAAGTACACAGATAAAACGTGGTTGACTGACCAAGGCCTGTTGGCACACTATTCAGAATGCACAACAAAATGTAACAACACTTTGATACCCATTTTTCTACGTTCGTGATCACTTGAAATGAATACTGAAAACATAAGTGTTTAAGGTAGTGACTGAATGTATGTGAAGGTAACATTTTTCAGAAATAAATGCATAATCAAAATAATTGATTTCGGCATCAAAGCGTGTAACATACAATCTTGCACACGTTTGCTTTAGTAGTGGCAAAGAAGGAATGCGTGTGACATACTGTCATAACATGGCTGTCCCTGCTGTAAAGTATTGTTTGCATTTGAAAGTGCAGGATTTTTTTCATCATTGACTGCACTATAGTACTATTATAAAGTTTCAAAAGTAAACTTTGATTTAATTAATGTACTTACCAACTCACATAGATAGCAATAACCTCGTTCAGTTGCTAAGACATTGAAGCACTCTTACATGGTAACATGGGGAGATAACTCTAAAACAAAAACCAAATGCCATATAAGGCACGGTCCGTGGTGGTTATCTCCCCTACCGGTGTACCGCGCATGCGCAGGATGTATACCGGTGACACTCATTCCGTCCTGAAACATATACCCCTTTATAAAATTTGCTGGGAGGGAATTAAGTATGTGAGTTGGTAAGTATATTAATTAAATCAAAGTTTACTTTTGAAACTTTATATTAAATTACATATTCTTAACCAACTCACATAGATAGCAGATTGCTAATTTAGGTGGTGGGAAAATATTCACAGTCAATGTAAGTACTTGTCCTGCAGCGACTACAGCTGGCAGACCATGTGTACTATAATAGCGGGTACTAGAAATATCCCGCAAATAGAAACTCATGACTACGTCCTTGGATGTCCAATAAGCTGCATTCATAACTTCTGCAAGTCTTTCAGACTTGAATACAGCTAAAGAAGAGGCACACACTCTGACTTCTTGAGTCCGTGCTGCCTGAAGAGGGAGGACTGACTGCCCCCCCCCCCCCTTTTTCTTGCCACCACTTGTAGGCATGCCTAATCAGTGTGGCAGTCCATCTAGCTAAGGTTGACTTCACTAAGTCATTGCCTCTACCTTTGTTTTGGTGATCTAAACGGATCAGTGCGAGTCAGAAAAGTTTTCAAAACTCAAAATGTTCAATTGGTTAAATATGGCTCTAGCGGAACCAAACTATTGCTAAGTGGTTTGAATTGTATTATCGGAGCTGGTTTCTCCGGTGTCTGCTTATTTGTCAGAAATTTTGAATGAAACCTAAGCTAAAGCGCCATAGATCAGTCTTTCTCCAAAGAGATGTCTATAGCAAAACCAGACAGAAAATGCACTTACTCCCACTTCTCTCAGAAGCTACTAGAGTAAGCATGACCGCTTTCCGTGTTAGATTAGCAAGGCTAGTTTTTGTAACGGATCAAAGAATCCGATCTCAAAAGCTCCAAAACTAGGAGCAAATCCCAAGTCGGGACTGGAGATTTGTTTTCAGCCAACCGAAGGGAGGCTCCCTTAATCTAGCTTGCTATAAAGCCCCCAAGTGAAATATTGCGACCTAGCTGTTTCAGTGCAACTGATATCGCGTATCGTCTTAATTCAAAGACGTGGGAGAAAATTCGGAAAGCCAGGATAGGTGGTTCGCCACCTGCATTGAACGGAGAGAAGTGGAGTTCTTTCCGTTAATATTACGCCATTTGTTCCAAGCCAGTCAATGTGACATGTAAAACGAAGACGCTGAACCCCTATGGGATCTCTGGACCAAATCCAGAGTTGAGGCAGAAGCCTCTGAGCGTCTCAATGATTCCCGTACAGTAGACACCCGTGTGGCTCGAGTGTAAAAAACGGCGCCCTCTTGCCAGCCTTAAAAGGCCTGGCAACCAAGATTGAATGGGCCCATACTGTGCGACCGGCAGGCCGCTCAAAGTAAAATCGAGAGTATTGATCTTCCAAGCTTCGGGATCCAGGAACGGGGAGACGAACATCAGCAGAAGGCGATAGTACCGAGAGGCAAATACGTCTATCAGTGGCTTCTCCAAATTCGCCCGAAGGCGTAGAAGCGCGTGGTGAGATAGAGTCCATTCTGTGTGGACATTCTTGGCCAACCGACTTAGAGAGTCCGCCAAGTCATTGAGCCTCCCAGGAAGGTACTTCGCTGCTAATAAGATCTCGTGGTGGTAACACCACATCAGAATCTCGCATGCTCAATGTGGCAGCGATAGGGAGCGAGAGGCCCCCCTGCTTGTTGAGATAAAACGCCACTGTGGTGTTGTCTGATTGAATCAACACATGTTCTCCCCTGACAAGGGGAAAGAATTCCACAAGAGACAGAAAAACTGCTTCGCTGGTGGAGAGAGAACCAATGGGAACACCTTGCATGAGCAATGGTGTGAGAATCCATTGATTGGTCGTGTCTGTGAACCAGTCGAGAAAAGACACTAACATGTTCCAGCCCTTTGTTTGTTTGCTTAACGCCCAGCCGACCACAAAGGGCCATATCAGAGCGGTGCTGCCTTAGACATTTAATGTGTTCCAGCCCTGCAATTCCAGTTTCCACCTGGAGTACAGGGCTTCTAGGAAGGGCTGCTTGTACAGTCTCCTCAAAGAGATCAAAACGGCCATGGATTCATTTGACTTAGAATCAAAATCAGAGCCCTGAAGCCCTGAATTAAATAAAATGTAGCCACTTCCGATCTATTTTGTGTATCAAAATGTGGAAGTAAACATCCGTACGATCTATGTAAGTGACCCAATAGGAAGGCCCCAGTGCCTCCCTCAATAAAGTGGGAGTCCTAATCCCCACCAGCCGCTGTGGTAAAACACAAAGGCGGAAAGAAGGGTGATGCAGAGCACTAAAACTCCAGTTGACATAACTGCCAAGAGTGTGAGTGAAAGCGTGCTTTTGTCTGCCCACCGACCCCCACCGCTAACTTTCCCCGAGGGGGAAGAGGGGTGGGTATTTGGCACAGCGCCCTGCCGAGAAGGAGAGAGCATGGAGATAAAAGCCAAAGCCGAGACCGGCCAGCCTAGCGCTTTTCTTTTGATAACAAGACAAAGCCGAGGCCTGCCGTGCGCTTTCCTTTTGCTGTGAGCTTCTCTTTGTTAGAGAAGAGTCCGCGTGCATAGAAGCGGACTCGAAAAGAGAACCTTCGAGCAAGGAAGAGATAAAAGTCTCGCCAAAAGAACAATACTTTCGGTCGAGACCTACTCCCAGACGAACAGCAAAGCTACATCCTTTGTATCTGTGTCCTGATGGAACACAAAGATATCCAGTGAGGATGTAACCGCACGAGAGAGAGAACGAATCAAAGTCTTGGTCAAAGGCGATAATTATAAAGAAGTGCGGCCACAATCTTCCACAGCCAGGAGATCCTTGTTCTTGTAAACAGACAGTTTCTACTTGCTATAAACATCCAGATGGATGTTCGTCAATTACGGGGTACCCGGAAGCGGTTCCGTAGTTAGAACAAAAGAATAAACTAAGTTCTTAGGCTTGGTGTTAACTGAGGCCTACAGATAGCGCTCAGCAAGTGATGCGCTACTTGCGCGGGTGACGCAAGCTAAGGCAACGCCGCAGCAGGTGCTTCGCCGAGCGCTGCCCACAAAGGAAGTGGTGGCAAAGGAGAATCATTTGAGAAAACTTCCACAAGTTCAAATGCCACCGAGGAGCAGGAGCTTCCCCATGTGATGCCAGCAAAGGCAGAGGTGGGGCAAAAACATCGTTTGAGAAAACTTTACAAGTTGAAAAGCCACCGAAGGAGACTCTAAAAACTTAAAGTTCGCAGATTGTTCCTGAGAAGGAGCAAAATCAGCCAAAGCTGATGGTGGAGTAACGGCAGATGACGATGCTACTGCTACCCCTTCAGGGAAATAGTGCGTAGTAACCTCTGCTGCTAGTGCCAACAAAGATGGCAGCTTAGCCGAAAGTCGAAAAGAGGCATCCCCATCTGCCTCAGAAGCTTCGTCTTCCATATCCTCATCATCCTGTTCAGTAGTATCCCAACGATCTTGGAAAGGATGAGAACCGGAAACCAATCCCGCTGAGGCAACATCTGCCGAAACCGGAAAAGGTTGTGAAAAAACTCCCGGAAGCCGGAACTCCGTGAACGGATCCCCCATCCACCTGCCTCATGCCAGCTGAAAGACTGGAAGAGGAAGTGGATGCAGCAGCGGAAACCGCAGTAGCGGAACCGGAAGCCGAAGGCTGATGAGTGCCAACTACCAACACCGAAGTGTTAGCGGCAGAAGGCAATACCATCGTGCCACCGGAAGCCACAGCCGCAGAAGCGGAACCAGCAGTGGATTGGTAAGCATCAGCACCAACCAGAGTCATAGAATGGTGACCGGAAGATCCTGTTGTCCTACTACCGGAAGTAGCGGACACATGCTCTTCACACCCCAACCCATACCCCGGAAGGGCATAAGGCTGACGTGAGGAATGAACCTTTTGGCTGGTATGCACTTCCGCTAAAGCGGAAAGTGTTGCCGCAGGTTTGCGCGCTTCGCCAAGAACACCTCCTGCCGACGCGTAAGCGCCGAGAGGACCAGGAGGTGCTGTTGCCTGAAAATCAGACAAAAATTTGTCGAAAGAAACATCTGACGACAAGTCCAACACCACTGTTGGATCTGCAACAACGTCAGCAGACGTAATGGTTGCAGAAGGCTCTGAACGAACCCGTGCAAGAGCGCAAAAACACCGCCCCCGACGCTAAAGCGCCGAGAGGACTGGGCGGTGCTGATGTCTGACAGGCAAACAAAAGTTCGTTGACAGGAAACCTGACGCCGAACTAAACACATCTGTCGCCTCTGCAACAACGTTGGTAACCGTAATGATTGCAGAAGATTCGGAACGAACCTGCGAGCGACAGTGCGTTACCTACTCCTGAAGGGAGCAGCAGAGAAGCCTAACTTGCTATTTGTTTACAATCAGCAGTTAACATTCCCTGAACCTCAGAATAAACAATGACAAACAAAAAGGGCCCTCCGAAAACGGCGTATGGCTGCCTAAATGGCGGGGTAAAAAACGGTCATACACGTAAAATTCCACTTGTGCAAAAAACACGAGTGTACATAGGAGTTTCAGCCCACGAACGCAGAAGAAGAAGAAGACAAACAAAAAAGGCAAGAAGATACCCTTGCTTAACTTCATTATGGTTGTAACACCTGAGGTTATAAACCGAAGCCGAAAAGACAACTGAGGGAGAAGCGCTATCTATCAACAATAGAATAGAAAGCTGCGTATCAGGGTAAAGTCCCAATCTAAAGATGGCTTCTCGCTAAGGAACTTTAGAACTATGAGAGCTATGAGTAGTAGAAGAAGTTCGTGGTTTAGCGCCAGCTTTAACCGTTTTGCCCAACTGAGAACCAGGTGAACGAGTCTGCTTGGCAGAGCTCTTAGTTTCTCTTTATGTCTAGGATGTCGGCCATTTTGAAAGTCAAGAATGGTGGACAAATGTTCAAAAGACAAGTGGCAAAACCTTCAAAAACGCTAAGAAATCTTCCCGTTATACAAAAAAGAAACGCTCTCACCAATTCCTGAAGAAGTAAAGAAGGTTGTTGATATGTTACCAAGATTCGATGGACTTCCCTGAGAGATAGGCCGATGGCTTAAAAAAAAGCCTGAGCACCTCAAAACACGTCATGCACTGTGGGTTGAAGGAAAAGGAATGAGTGTCATCGGTATACATCCTGCGCATGCGCGGTACACCGGTAGGGGAGATAACCACCACGGACCGTGCCTTATATGGCATGTGGTTTTTGTTTTAGAGTTATCTCCCCATGTTACCATGTAAGAGTGCTTCAATGTCTTAGCAACTGAACGAGGTTATTGCTATCTATGTGAGTTGGGTAAGAATATGTAATTTAATCAAATTTGTCTCTAAATTCTCTGTGCAGCAATGGGAAAAGCTTATTTATTAAAACTACATATTATCAACCTTCCCACAAAACATTGGAATATATTCATGTCTCATATATATCTGCTGGAGTGATAAGTACAACAAACAGTTTCATGTCAAACAAAATCATTCTTCACTATCTAAATAATAAAGTTTGTTTGTGACAGTGGCTCCAAAGGGAGTGGTCCCCAATAGAAGACTGTTCAAAGCAACAAAGCAATACATTGTACCTTGTCAGTTTGAGTCATCTTGTGATTATCGTGTTCAAAACTAACAGAGCAATAAATTGTACATTGTCACTTTGTCATCTTGTGATTTTTAACTTTAAAACTGTTCCTTGCTTTGAAAATGATGATCGATCCAAACTTAAAGCACACAGCATTCTGCAAAGTTCAGGGTGAGCTACAATGAGTGGAAAGTTCTACGAAATGTTTGTGTAACTTCTGAACACGCCTCAGTTGAATAGGAAAGTGAACAGTTCTGGGACAGCTAACTATAATACAAGGGTAGCAGAAAAATCAGCTTCAACACACCACCGTTGTGGGCATAATCAGATATGTCACAATATTCAGATCCGCAAAAAGCTACAACACAAACAGAAGCAAAGTAGCAACAATGACTAAAACATATTGCTGCATCTATTTCCACACCTACACAAAGGACAGAATGTATGAAATGCCATGATGACAAGTTGTGCAAAATCAGCAGAAATATTTTGCATCCACCATGATCTCTTTGAGTCAATGCCCAGAGAGGTTCTCTTCTGTGTAAATAATAAGCAATGACTGAATGAGTGCTATATGTATTGTTCCCAGTTCCATAAATGAGCATAGGCTTATGCAAAACATAGTTTCTTCATACCTTCATGTCACCTAAAACATCCTTGTCATACAACCCCTTACAATGAGAGAACACCTCCTCATAAAGTCAAAACTAGACACGTACTGGAACTCTACCAGGAATATATACATCCCAAGCTGCTTATGCTAGAGCCCGCGCACAGCAGCTTATTTTTCATACGAAGATCAGCGAACAGGTTTTATATAAACCTACAACGTCGCACAAGTACAAGTACAAGTATAAAGGACAAGTCAAGCTTCCCTTAGATCTATTACATAAATCAACATCTGCACTTTGAAAATAAATGTCCTGTTGTGAGGGAGGACACCTGGATCTCTTAGATCTATTATGTGAATCAACATGTCCACTCTAAAAATAAACATCGTCTTCTTCTGAGTTCCCAAAACAAAAAAAGAACAGAAACTTAAATTGCCTTGTCCCTCAGTTGTATTAATTGTGTTACACACATAAACTTCCAACCTCCAGCGCTTAACTGTCTTGAGACTAGATACAATGGTTGTAAAGGAACCAAACCTACAAGTTTTGTGACAAAAAAAACCAATCATACTTGCAGGTACATCACAATGTTCATGACATTTCACCGACCCAAATCTGCTGTTCCAATCAGCTGTACATTTAATTTCATGACACACATGACATTTCAGCTTCTACCAAGTTCTGCTACATCACAGTAACTCTCACACTCCATTCTTTCTTCTACGTACACACTCAGATTTTTCAAGGAAAAATGACTATTGCATCATGGACAAAAACATATAATGTCCAACATATCAAACAAAATACAAGTAATATAATAAGCAAACAGCACCACACACAGGCATACCCTCTACAAGTTATCTCACTGTACACATGTTCACTCTTGAAAATTACACAACAAACAAACAAACCAGGATTTCTTATTTCAAGCATGTTATCACACACATAGTATTGCTCCCTTCACATTTCTCATGTCAGCTTCTGTCCTGCGGTAGAATCCACACTGTCCCCTCAAAGCTGGGCGACTTTCCTGTGGAATTCCTCTATAGTATAACTTATGGTTTTACTAATAACTTCATGTATTTTCTCCATATCTGCAAAATTAGCGTGTTTTGAACCAGTCTTCATTTTCATCTCAGGGTAAAAACGGTCATACACTCGTGCAAAACCATGAGTGAACGTGGGAGTTTCAGCCCATGAACAAAGAAGAAAAGAAGATCTCCCCATCTTTCTCATCCCTCAGTCCATCTCACCATCACACAGTCGAAGATGTCGGGAACTGCAGCTTGACTCGTTGGCTGACGGTGAACACTGGAAGGACCTTGACCTTGAACCCTGGGTCAGGCAGAACGACCTTGCCAAGCAGGCAGCGACTCCAGCCGGGCAGGGACAGCAGGTAGGAAAAGATAACTCCATTGTCCCCAGCCATGGTGATGCACAGAGTGACGGAGACTGGCAGCTGGTCCAAAGAAAGCAGCGACTCTGTTTTACCGTCGCGACAAAAGGACAAACAACCGTTGGTGCACACGATGCCTGCAGAGGAGGCCGTCATTCCAACCTGTACAGAGGAAGAGAAAATGCTCCTATTTGTTCTGAAGAAATTAGTGGATGTGCTTTAAGCTGAACATCCGTCTCAAGGACACCATGTCTTGTTATAGTACAAGGCCACAGAGCTAAATTTAGCGTTGCCAGCACAAGCAACTAGAGCTACATCTGCTGCGCACTGATGTTGGCCTTTACTGAAATCACGCTTTGATGTATTATATTCTCCAAAAGCACTCAGCACTCTTTTGAAGTTTTCACTGTCACAGACCTTGTTGACAAAACAGTTTCCTTTTTTTTTTGTATAAAAGAAGTCACAATTTCAATTACTGTGAAGTAACATAACAATGCCAACCAATGGAAACAAAACAAATGAGAGAAGGACCTACCACAAAGAAAAATACTTTTGTGTGGATATATCCAGCAAAGAATAAAAAACTTAGCACATGAAAGGGGCACTGACTGGGGGCACATTGAAAAGCTTACTGATATGGGCCATTCACATGGTAAAAAACAAAAGTAAAAAACAAATCTGCAACCAGCACAATACAATACTATACAATAATACTTTATTATCTCAAAAGAGAAATGACATTGTGGCTGAACACATCATAACGTTAAAACACATCAATATAAACAACACACACACACACACACACACACACACACACACACACACACACACACACACACACACACACAAGCATATAAAGTGCCATTTGAAGTTAAAACATGAAAAGTGCCATTTTTGGTCACAGCATCTAAAACAAATAAAAACAACTGTTCTACCGATACGCCTCACAAAACCCACAATCAACATTTAATCACCTGGTCCTTGGATCCTAGCACCTCATGCGCGACGCCAACACCAAACAGGTAGCCCGAGTTGATGTTGCCGATCTTGCTGGTGTTCTTCTCCACCGACACCGACCACTGCGACGACTGGGACAGGGGCTCAGCGGTGATTGTCGTGGAATTGAACCCCCAGGAGATGAGGGTTCGGTTCCCCGCTCGCGGTGAGGGAGAGAGACCATGCACATCAGGGCTGGTGGGGGTGGGGAGGGGGATGTCAGATTTGCCAGGAGATGTGGCCACAGCAGAGCGAATGGTTGGTGTAACCACCGCACATTTTTCTGTTGCGTCCCCTGAAAATATATTGTACACTGCAGTGCAGGGTGTTATCACAGCACACAGGGAATCTTTTGTAAACTTAATGGAACTGCATCACAGTCCGTATTTCCAGGGAAAAATAATTGTGCCACTTTCCGGTCTTCAATGACAATAGCAAGATCTAGATCAGCACTTTTCAGGACATGTACGGGAACGTGTACGGGTAACGTCATCAAATCTTGTTTTTACGTCACGCGTTTGCCAAGATCTGCAGTCTTGGTGGGACCAAAACAACATATGCATTTGGAACATTGGAGAAAAAAGTGAGTCACGGGTGACGCAATATCTACACGTACACGAACAGGTCTTTGCTGCACGTTCGACCATCTAGAACACTGTATTTACAATAATGACCAAACCATGAACATGTATCTCATCATCCATCAAGATAAGAAATAATGTCCCTCTGCCCTCGTTCATACCCTGATTTGCCTCATTTGCTTGCTTCTGAATTGTTGATGGGCCACGTACATGTGCGATATATGATACAACTTTATGTGCATTGCTCTAAAATGACTGAAAATGACTGACCTGCTACTTTACGCAGAAGGTCAAAAGCAGAGGTGCGGAATTCCAGGACAGAGCAACGAATCCTTGACGTGGCTTCCTTGTCACTGCTCAGCTGTTTGTGAGTTATGGCCAACTCTGAGTGCCTGTAAAAGCCAAAGCGAATCCTCATTAAGCTAAACCTCTAAATGTTTAAAACTGTTCATGTTCTTTTCTGGATGGGATAAACATACACAATGACAAACAAACCAAACCAGTCATCCTAAATCTAATGCTGCTATAAAACCATTCTTCTGTAAACAAACAAAACACGGGTACAAACACTTGTTTGCTCATTCACTTATTCATCAATCAATCATCCATCCGTTCGCTGACTAACTTCCAATTACCAAACTAGTCACTCAACTTTTACTTTCAAACCAAATATCAACACTCTTCCAAAGTTCTTTCAAAAGAGACCTGAAACATGAAAAAACACACGGACACATTCAGCCGACCGCTGATCTCTGTACTTTTCATCCACAAAAACCAAATACAGTAGAACCTATTAAGACCCCCCAATTTAAGACTCCCTTCCTTTTAAATTAAGATCTTGTTTTCTCAGACTTTCTGTTCATAACCTCTGTGAATTTACCTCCGTTTTAAGACCCCATCCCATTTAAGACATGATTTTCTGACATGTTTTTAGTGTACTCACTGTTTCTCCAACTCCTGAACCTGAGTCCTAAGGGGCGGCGCTTCTCCTGAACACTGCAGCACACGCAGCCGCTTATCCTCCTGCACCAAGTCCTTGCAGCGCTGCGTCAGGCTCTGCAGCTGGTGCGCCTGGTTGTGCACCAGTGCTGCGTGCGTGCTGCAAGCAGCAGAGCGTGTGCTGTGAATGGCATCGAGATGTTTGAGGGCGGTAGTTCTGTGCGTGGTGAGGATGTGAGTCATATCCTCAATCATACGGTCGTACTGCACTTCTACCTTCTCTCTGGCGCTCGTGTGGATTGCCTGTGAGATGGGGAAAAGAATGTATACTGAGGAACAGCACAGAGGAGCAAATATACTGATGTACATTATTCACACACACACACACACACACACACACACACACACACACACACACACACACACACACACACACACACATTGCATGGAAAACAACAACTCTGAAGAAATGACACAACACAAACTCACAGTAACTTCATGAAGAAGCTGTTCTGTCTTGACTTTCCTCTCCTCGGTCACCGACATCATGGCTTCAAGGCGTTCTCTGTATCCACCCAGAGATTCCTGCAAGCATAAATCAATGTCATATTCCATGAGTATAACTCCCAAACAAAAATTCAGATGTGTCAACTAATGATTCAACCCACTGATACGTCTACACATTTTTATCAAGGGAAAAAAGGAGGTAGAAAATGTTGCAGATACAGTGGAGACCCTCCAATCTAAGACTCCCTCCTTTTTAAGACCTGATTTTTTCAGATTTTTGGAGGTCTCAAAAGGGGGGTTCCACTGTACTGAAAAGTAATTGCAGATCATTGCGCAAGACTGGAATGGACTAATCGATGAAATAGCGAAATTGCATCCGTGCAATGAAGTCCCTTTCCTCATGGAGATAGGAGAAACTTTGCAAAGAAAAAACAACAGCTTGAAACAAAGCAGAAAAACTGAATGCTCTCAGTGCAGTGAGAAAAACAAGCTTTTACTTCACACACAAACAACTCAGTAAAGAATGTGAACAAACTAGTTCACATAGACACTTGACTTCTAAAGGTTGGTCCAACCTAAAGGTCAACACATGCTCACACACCTAAAAGTAAGAATTCCACGAACGCAGGGAATGAGATCATGAAATTGCTCTAAATGCTTGAAAAAATCCCCGCCCTCTCTTCCCCCCCTGCCCCCCTGAAAAACGTTGGAAAAAAAAAGATACAAATCGTGCATTATGGTGCAATTTGGAGATATCAAGAATGATCTCTTGAGCTTTAAAAGTGCCAGGAAAATCTCATGCCTGCACACATATATATGTATGGCTAAACATGCACACACCCCCTGACTTTAAAGGGTAGCCAAACCTAAAGGTCAACACACAAGCCCACATCAAAGAAGCACACACACACACACACACCGTATACATGCATGCCTAAACATGCACACAAACACTGCAACTGAAACAAAGCTACCCCCCCCCCCCCTCACCCCCCGCCAAACACTGCCCCCCTCACCTTGACCTGTGTCCAGGCAGTGTCCAGGTCCAGAATCTTGTGTCCAGCGTGATGACCTGTCCCCTCACACACACACAGGTGACACACCAACACCTGGCACCTTCCGCAGAAGATATTCGTTGCTTCGTCAGCGTGATCAGAACAGTAGTTCACCGGCTCTTTCTCCTCCTGATCCCTCTTGGCCGGTCGTGTCACGTGATGGTTGCGCAGGGACCCCCGCTTGGGATGGTAGCTGTCCAGACATTTCGGACAGTACAGCACAGAACACTGCCCGCAATACCACACCGCCTTCTCCTTCTCACCCTCACACATTCCGCACAAACAGTCTTCTTGTCCTTCCTCATCAAAGACGGGAAGGTCGAAGTCCAAGGGCAAGGAGAGGTCAAGGTTGGCAGAAGAGGTCGTTGTAAGGTCAAGGCTCTTGCTCTTGGAGATGGTGGTGCTCTGGAGCTCCTGGAAGCGGAAGACGATGTTCTCCAGCGCCAGATTGCGCGGCAGTTTCTCCACGTGGTCCTCCGCCACGGTGTGATGGTTGCGACACGACGGGCACTCCAGACCTTAGAACAACAAGAAACGCAAGATCTTGAGCTGGCATCTCAAGACAAGGACAGATCATCTGAACCACATTTATCATAAGATATGAGAGACTTTCACAGTTTTATTTGTAACTTACAACAACAGCAACTCACACGTCTTGAGTTGTTAATGAGAACTGTAAAATGTAGGTTCAGATTCATTTAAAAAAACTTAGATTTTCCTGCTAAAGGCCCTTGTTCTTGGAATACTTCAACACCGAACTTGGATTTTTGCGTGGAATAAAGTCTGTGAAATGTTGGTCTAATTAGGCACAATTACACTATTAACAATTTCAACAGGTCTTGTTCTCAAACTAACACTGTTCTCACCCTCTCTGCCAGATTTAGATCGGGACTTGATGATGTCCGACAAGCATTTCTTGCAGACGCTATGCGAGCATGGCAGCATGAGAGGGTCAGCGTATAACTCGAGGCACACCGGGCATGTCAGGTCCTCCTCCATCCGTAGGTAGGACAGATCTAACCAGACAACGGACACACATTTATACACATATACTGAAGGTCAGATCTAAACAGACAACGGACACAAATTAATACATGTACTGGTGTGCTGTGAAGTGAAACATCAATGGTAAAGCAATGAATAAACAAAGCATGGTACTAATTCAAGTATGAAAATGATGCTTTCATTTAAATTCTCACTGTTTGTGTGTGAGAGAGAGAGAGAGAGAGAGAGAGAGAGAGAGAGAGAGAGAGAGAGAGAGAGAGAGAGAGAGACAGACAGACAGACAGACAGACAGACAGAAAAGGAGTGAGGTTGACAGGCAGACAGAGAGTCAGAGATCGAGAGACAGGGTTACATGACACAAGTGTCACACAGACTGACACAGACTGTCACAGGCCGTAGGCTGTCACACACAAAGATACACAGGCATAGAAACAGAGAGAAATACTTAAAAACACTCACACACACGGTAACGGTAATACAGTTTATCTCGTGCAGCATAACACATTATTAAACCGAAAAAGACAGAAAACGCCCTAAAGTACATAAGACTAGCAGATATATACACACATAGGCCTACATAGAAAGATCTTAAAGTTAGGGGGAGCAAAGATGGAATGTGCAGCCTACACACCACACACTGAGTGAGACACCTCGGCAAATGAAAGAGGAAAGGGCTGTTTAAACACACAGAGACCAGGGAAAGCTGACTGACAAAAAAAGAGATAAAGAACAAACCTTCAGATGCTGCCTTCATGTGGTGGGGATTGCTCAGCCCGGACATTCTTGTTGGTCCTAAGCAAACAGCCAAATATCGCCTGGGTTAACTTCCCACGCAAGTCGCACTCAGGATACAAACATAAAATTTAACTTTATAAAATAATAAATTGCAACAGCTTATTTCACACATGAAATTGACTATGGAAAGCACTGCGCCGTGTTATCAGTAGCAACTACCGATTTAATGTCCATTAAAAAAGCTTACCACAATTCTTATAAAAACAATATTGATTTCTGTATTGATTGTCAGATTGTTTTGTTCTGAATGAAACGTCCGTTTAATCACGATCTGTTTGCAGTCATCAAGCAATGAAACATTGAGTACTTACCTGATAAGGCTGAACTCAAACGTCTCTCATGCTGTAGCTAGGTCTTCTGACTTGAAACTAGGAAGAGCAACAAGCTGAGCGCATCGCAAGCAACTGCTGCAACTTCTGTCGATGAGGAAAACATCTCAGTTCCATCTTCCCGAGTCAATTTCCGGTTTTGATTTCACAACCCATGGGAGATAACAAGTACTGACTGGGTAAGTACCAGATTTATTAGAGTTGCTCCCCGCAAATGACATAATAAAATGTGTGTTTTTTAGAGTTACTTCCCCGAGTGTCTGAAAAGAACATGGCGTCTGTCGTCTGGAAAATGTTGCCTTTGAGAAATCCATGCAAGTTTTGCGCGAAATTTCATCGGCCTAGCCAAGATGTTTTTGCGCGACACGCACGTCGGATGTCGAAAAAAGCATCAAGGTAATCTTAGCAAGGTCAAAATGAACTCTTCCGTTAAACATGAAGAGGAAAAGGTCAACCGCACATGAAAATTGAAGTCGAAAACAAAACTTGATAGATCTCAATCTGCCTCTCTCCACTCAACAAAATTCGAATTATGTGTTGCAATTTGAAGGAAGGTGTTTTGAGTAAATAAAAGTTCTGAGATGATATATATCTTGTCACATTAGCTCTATCACAGCTGAAGTAGATTTCTGGTGAAAACTGATTTATTTTTTTGACTTCTTCTTCGTACTGAGGGAATCCTTATACATGTACAGGGCAATTATCCTCTCTGGTTGGTGCGCCTAAGGTCCTTAGAGTGAAAGATAAAGTGGACAGTGTACCTATGAAAATAAAAACAGGGGTGGGTTGGTAGGCAAGCTACTGCTTTTCGCGATTCGCCGTGGTGCCCAGTTTCAGGCAAGCCTATCACCCAGTGCTACCTGCTACCTATAGCACAGCAACTTGGCCCTGACGAAACAGTACAAACAGGACGGACAATAAGGAGCAAGAGCGATAGATGAATTCTAATACATTTATATTACTTCTGATTTCTTATGTGTCGAGAGGGATGAGAGGGGGGATGGGTCTGAAGAGGGGGGAATGTAGTGTGGAGGGGAAGGGGGGGGGGGGTAACAGACAGGGAGTGGATTTTCACAGGGGGTGCTTATGGGCTGGCTCCTCTGAGCCAGGCCTCAACGATGGTTTTGAAGGCCTGGGGGGAGTCTGCGCTCAGCCTCTTGGGGGATATTATTCCAGAGGCGGACCGCTGACACAACGAACGACGTTCTGTGGGAGTCAGTGGGGGACCTGTAGTCTGGTAGTGTGCCCCCTGGTGGATCTTGGGACCTGTGTCAGGGTGCCTTCCTTTGGGGCTACCTTGACCAGTGCACTCATGATTTAAGACTAACATTAAGAGTGTGAATTAGTGAACGACGAAGAAGAAGAAGAGTGTGAATCACTCTGTAAATCATATATTGCGTTTTCAGAGGATGACTACGAGGCATTCACAAAAAGTAAATTGGGAACTATCTCTTTTATGTTATTCGCAGTTTCTTTTGTTTTGAAGGCCTTGATGCTTTTTTCTTCATTTTCTTCTATTTTTCTATTTTTTTGCAGCAGTAAGTCTGACTGGCAGAGTGTGGTTGGTTTAGAAATCCACGCTCAAATCAACACGGCCAGCAAGCTATTCTCAGGAGCCTCCACAAAATTTGGTGCACCCATTAATTCTCAGGTGGCTCCTTTTGATGCTGCACTGCCAGGAACTTTACCAGTAAGTCGATGACAATCAGATAGTGTTTCATGCTATAAAATGAAATAATTTGTTTCTTGACGAGTAGGGTGGCATGGTGTGTGTGGGTGTGTGTGTATGTGTGTGCGTGCGTGTGTGCGTGCGTGCGTGCTTGCATGTGTTAGTGTTATAGACTTTTGTTTTCTTGTTGAAAGTGCAAAAAAATCCTGAGCTATAATTCACTGCTTTTTGCAGTATGCAATGGGGTGATGTTAGAATTAGAGACTAGCATAGATTGTCTGTATGAAGCTCAGTTTGCTAAACACGGACCTGGGAACTCATACAATTTTGCCCTATATTTGTACGCATGATTGTCTGGAATACGAGCAGTACGGTGAGTGGAAAAAAATACGACGAGGTGTGCAACTCTCTTCTACTGCCCATAAAAACCCCAAGAGCTATTTGGAGTTCTTCGATCTTTTGTAGGATAAGGCTGCAAAAGTGTTAAACTGTGTATAAAGTTGAAAAACAAAAGAATTCCGTACTCACCAATACAAGGACAGCACATACAAAACTAAATCAAATTTTCACCTTATGGAGGCTTCTTCAGGACCAACAAACACACAAACACAAAGGGAAAACAAAAATCAAAAGCCGTACGGAAGGAAACAGGTATGAAAAGAAGATGGAGGGAAACGAAAAAGGGAAGAATAGGAGGAAAAACCTGTGCATCTTTGTGCAGGTGTTGAACAAGGACTGCGTGGAGGCTGGAGTGTTGACAGCGCTGGCGCTGGGCTGCAGGATCAACCAGGTGTCCAAGTTTGACAGGAAGCACTACTTCTACGCTGATCTACCTGTAAGTTGAGAGAGAGAGAGAGTGTGTGTGTGTGTGTGTGTGTGTGTGTGTGTGTGTGTGTGTGTGGTGTGTGTGTGGGTGTGTGTGTGTGTGTGTGTGTGTGTGTGTGAGACAGAGAGACAGACAGAGAGAGAGAGATAGAGAGAGATACTCTGTGTAAATCACTATTGATGGTGTCCTAGGCAGGCTACCAGATCACACAGCAGCGACAGCCACTGGCCTGTGACGGTCAGGTCAACTACGTGCACGTGACGTCCGGCGCTGGGCAGACATCCACTGCAGAGATGCGCACGTGTCGACTGATCCAGCTCCAGCTTGAACAGGACAGCGGCAAATCTCTGCACGACCACCTGGACAAACAGAGTCTCATTGACCTCAACAGAGCGGGTGAGGAGGGAGAGAGAGGTAGACAGAGAGAGAGAGAGAGAGAGAGAGAGAGTGTGTGTGTGCACAAGCGTAGTTCTTTTTCATGCAGACTTTTGAAATTTATTTTACCTGTGTATTTCAATGTTTGACATTGGTGTCACTACAGGTGTGGGACTGATGGAGGTGGTGACACAGCCAGATCTGAGGGACGGGGAGGACGCGGCCAGCTTTGTGAAGGAGGTGCAGCTCTTGCTGAGAACCATCGGTACCTGCGACGGCAAGATGCAGGGTGAGTTTGATGTGTGTCGCTCTCACTGCTCTCTTTGGCTTCAGGTTATAATGAAGAATGCCTTAGTCCGCTGTAACGGGAAACATTATACTGTGAGAGACTGGTTTTCTGTTTGGGCTGAGGGGGCAAAGCCACAGCTCAGTCTGTTTTCCATTTAATTTCCCTCTTGAAAAGTAGGCTTTTTGTTGTACAGAACCATTTCTATTTGGGTGGTAAACAGTGGCTCCCCACTTCTAGGACCCCCTAATTTAAGACTCCCTCCCTTTTAAGACCTTGCTTTTTATATTTAGTCAAGTTTTGACTAAATATTTTAACATCGAGGGGGAATCGAAACGAGGGTCGTGGTGTATGTGCGTATGTGTGTGTGTGCGTGCGTGTGTGTGTGTGTGTAGAGCGATTCAGACTAAACTACAGGACCGATCTTTATGAAATTTGACATGAGAGTTCCTGGGTATGAAATCTCGGAACGTTTTTTTCATTTTTTTGATAAATGTCTTTGATGACGTCATATCCGGCTTTTCGTGAAAGTTGAGGCGGCACTGTCACGCCCTCATTTTTCAACCAAATTGGTTGAAATTTTGGTCAAGTACTCTTCGACGAAGCCCGGGGTTCGGTATTGCATTTCAGCTTGGTGGCTTAAAAATTAATTAATGACTTTGGTCATTAAAAATCTGAAAATTGTAAAAAAAAATAAAAAATTATAAAACGATCCAAATTTACGTTTATCTTATTCTCCATCATTTGCTGATTCCAAAAACATATAAATATGTTATATTCGGATTAAAAACAAGCTCTGAAAATTAAATATATAAAAATTATTATCAAATTTTTTTTTTCGAAATCAATTTAAAAACACTTTCATCTTATTCCTTGTCGGTTCCTGATTCCAAAAATATATAGATATGATATGTTTGGATTAAAAACACGCTCAGAAAGTTAAAACGAAGAGAGGTACAGAAAAGCGTGCTATGCAGCATAGCGTAACCACTACCCCGCTCTTCTTGTCAATTTCACTGCCTATGCCGTGAGCGGTGGACCACGAGTATACGGTCTTGCTGCGTTGCATTGCGTTCAGTTTCATTCTGTGAGTTCGACAGCTACTTGACTAAATATTGTATTTTCGCCTTATGCGACTTGTTCAGCCTTTCTGTTGATATTGTCTGTAAATTTACCTGCATTTAAAGACTCCCTCCCTTTTAACCCCTTCACTGCCCACCCCGTATGTAATACGTGGTCATTTTCGGTTTGTCGTACGCCCATAACCGTATCTCGTACGTGGGATTTGTGTCAACAACATTTCAGAACATTTCTGAAAACTAAATGGGAGGTAACCACTGTCCAAGTACTTGTAGGGGTTCTAAACACAGTTCTTTCCCATAGACCGTTCGGATAAGTTACTACCACGTGTTGAAAACTGTTAGAAATTTGGAACCGACTATAGCATTCAGCCGCCATTCACAATGGCGGCCGAAAGTCGGACCTCAACTCGTAGACCTGTTTTCAAGCGATACAGTGTTCTGGAAGCTCTACAAGAAGTGATTTATGGATTACCACACAGAAGAATACTTTTATGGGCTGTAATGTGAGTACCTGATGTTTGACACCAGTTTTAGCAGTGTTTTGTGTGGTTTTACGTGCTGCAATGTGTGTGTGTGTAAGTCCGGAAACTGTAATTTTTGACAAAAATGGTCATTATATCAATTTTTACCATAACAATCACAAACAAAGTCCAATGATCATGTCATCCTATAATAGCCAAGGGTATAAGCAAAACACATGCCAAAGATCTAAGAGATATCTCAATAAATGATCGAGCAGTGAACAGATTAGTGAACCTACCGAAGAAAACGAAATTTTGCCCTGGCACACAGCAATACCAAAATGCTGTTATACTGTGGCAGTGAAGGGGTTAAGACCTTGCTTTTTCAGATTTGTGAAGGTCATAAACGGGAGGTTCCACTGTATTTCTCTGTAGCAGTCAAAGCTACAGTCAGTGTCAGCCTTTCTTTAACAAATATGAGTAGCTTTGCCAGACTGCTGATTTCGTTGTTGATTCAGATGTCAGGGAGATAGCTCAGACGGTAGTGGTACTGGCTTTGAAACCAGTTATAATAGTTAATTGCCAGTTGGGTTCGACCCCCACATTTGGCGAGGGATTTATTTTTGTTGTTGCTGCATGGTATTCCCAGGGATTGTACCCAGATGTCCTCCGAAAGCGGCGTATGGCTGCCTAAATGGCGGGGTAAAAACGGTCATACACGTAAAATTTCACTCGTGCAAAAACACGAGTGTACGTGGGAGTCTAAGCCCATTAACGAAGAAGAAGAAGAAGAAGAAGAAGAAGAAGTACCCAGAGGAAAATAGGATATACCAAACACACAACAAATCTGTCTCTTTTGCAGAGGGTTCACTACGAGTGGATGCCAACATCTCTATTCATAAAGCGGGAGAGCCTTGGGGTGTCAGAACAGAAGTGAAGAACATTAACTCCGTCAGGAATGTCAGCAAAGCCATTGGTAAAATATCAGGAGTAATCTTCCTTTATTTCTTCAGACATGTGAAATATAAATTAATCTGATGGTAAATGCGTGTATATCCACTATTATGAGTGCCTTTGCCAGCTGATTTAAATTATGGCATACTGGATCTGTTTCTTGGCAGGTTTTTTTCCTAGCAATGGTTCTGTCTCATGCTTTTCACATGATTTGTAATCTGAAGTTTCTTATCATACTTTCACAGAAGACTACAGAAAAGACTACAAAGAAAAACACAACATAATGGTTTTAATTCCTCATTTCTATGAGTAACTGGACTTGATACAGCTGATAAATATAAGAGGAACTTACCTGAAGTTTGCATTTATTCCACAAACACATGTAGAACCAAAATCATCGTTGTTTGTTCACTTTGACAATTTTTAACATTTCTTTCCCTCAGATTTTGAGATCCAGAGACAGATAGGTGTGCTGGAGAATGGAGGTCAGATTGAGAAGGAGACCAGATCTTTTGATGCGGAGAGCAAGTGAGTATTTTTGTAGTTTCTTAATGTGTGTGTGTGTGTGTGTGTGTGTGTGTGTGTGTGTGTGTGTGTGTGTGTGTGTGTGTGTGTGTGTGTGTGTGTGTGTGTGTGTGTGTGTGTGTGTGTGCTAGCTCAAGAAGTAGAGTATTGGACTTGTGATCTTTGGGTCATTGGTTTGAATCCAGGCTGGGAAAACTTTTATTTGATTCAGTGGTGGTATCCATGTTTAACCCCTGTGTCGACGCTGTGGCACATAAAAGACCTTGGTCATTAAATTACATATCTTATCCCAATTCACATATAGCAATTTACTTCAGTTTAGTGCTAGGACACTGAAAACTACGCTCACCCTGGTAAGGGGGAAAGTAACCCTAAAAATAGAACAGCCTTGACGGTCACATGACAACGTCAGGACAAGGTTACCTCCCAGCAGGCTCTGCGCACGCGTGCTCTCACCGCCATATAGTATTCATTCTACTCTTCAGCGACGTTGGTTGAGGACGTGTTTTGGTTTATGCTCGGGCTATTCTTTAGCCCACTGCTTCTTGGCAGTACCAACCCTGGTCACACGTCTGTATCTTAGCTTTTTGGCTGAGATTGGGTGACATTTTTCCAGTTTTTCTTGTTTTGTTACTTTCGTTTGCCACAAGTTAGTCTTTGTTTACGTTTTGATGTTCAAGACTTTCGCCAGTATGGCAGACAGTGGGAAGAAGAAAGCTAGCGCTAGACAGGTAGGGACAGCAGAGTCCCCGTCTAAGAAGGCGGCGAAGAAAGCAAAGGTTTCGAAAACCACAGTTAGTGTGTTTGAACCAGTTTCTAAGAGTTCGTTTTCAGTAGAAATTGATGACCCTAAGAGTCCTGTAATGCCGGCGTTGAAGCAAGAGTGCAAGACAGTGCCAGTTAAGCCAAGCACAGTGACGGAGAAGGACAATTTGTCCGCCATGTTTGCTTCCTTTAGCGATCAAATGCGTTGCATGTTTTCAGCGGAGTTAAAGTCGACGAGTGCGCAGTTGCTCTCTCTCCATTCGGGAGCGGAAGAAGCAATCGCGCGAGCGAGGGTTAAGGCAACCCCGTCAGCCACGGTTACGTTCGCCGATGTTCACGCTGAACAAGATGGAAGTGCGTCTTCTCACCGTGCATCTTCTGCCGGGATCGACAGCTTCACTAAAGGTACCGTAACTGTCCCTCAGGGAATTACGCGAGTGCATGCCTGGCCTGTTAAGGTTCCAGCGACGGCACAACGTAGTTCCCAACTTCCGCCCGGCGTCGGGCAGGAAGCCGTCAATAGACAGGCGTCCGGTTGGGGAGTCACCCTTCCGGTGCTTGCTCTTAGTACGGGAGATACGAAGTGCATGCCTGGCCCGTATGGAGTAACAGTGACGACACAACAGTCTCAACTTCCGCCACGGGAGCAGGAAGCCGTCAATAGACAGGTAGCTGGTCGGGGAGTCTCCCTTCCGATGCCTGCGCTTAGAACGGAAGACACGCAATCGTCGGTCTGGCCTGTTCAGGATCCACTATCGGCACAGCGTTCCACACTTCCGCCCGGGGGGGCAGGAAGTATTCTCAAGGGTGGATGCTAGTGGTGATTATACCTCACAAGCACCCTCACTTTCAGGGGATACCGCCTATGACGATGCAAGTCAATGTGGTGGCGAACTTCCGGAAGGAGAATAGGAATATGGGGATTCCGCTGTGGATGATGATACCAGTTTTCGGTTACCAGCCAAGCTACACCAAGCGGTAGCAATGGCAGCTCAGGTAGCCTCAAGGTATTTTGAGGAAGGAGTGGTGTCAGCAGCAAATGCTACGGCACCACCACCTTCAGCTGTTGGAGATTTCCACTCACCACAGGAAGAGACACAAACTTTTAAGTTTCGTGAATCTCCTTCAGTGGCTTATGAGATGTCTTTGATCCTGGCTAAGCGTTCGGTGCACGGGTATGCGTCGTCTGATTCAGTGCCTCTTCTAGCAGAGCATGGTCAGGCACCAGACTCGGCCAAGCCTTGGCTATCTGACGCACATCGAGCCTCTCACAGCAGGCGGGACGAAGGTTGACGTTGAACGCTACCCCACGCAATCTCATAGACTCCTACTCTTCACCACGCACGACGCTCCCGGTAACACCGGAGTTGGCGACGCTCCCGGTAACACCAGAGTTGGTGACGCTCCCGGTAACACCAGAGTTGGCGACGCTCCCGGTAACACCGGAGTTGGCGACGCTCCCGGTAACACCGGAGTTGGCGACGCTCAGAGAAGACGGCTATAGCAGAGACAGATCTATTCCTTATACAGAAGCCTCTCTCTTGGGTTTGGAGGAAACAGGGAGATTCAACTTGGAGTTAGCGTCTCTGTCGGAGACGCTGCTCAGGTCTCTCTCCCGTTCTATCGCCACGTCACTAGATTCGTTTGAATTTCGGAGTGACACGAGTGTAAAGGACGTGACTACTCTGCTTGCTACTTTGGCTAAAGTCTCAGCAGAGCAAATGCGTCTTTCTGCTCAGCTTTACGCTGTGGCTGGTTCTAGAATTCAAGATAAAGCCAGTTGGAGGTTCTTAAGTGTTCGCCTTTCACTGAGGGTTCCTTGCTAGGACAGCCGTCTCTCGACGCCCTCCAGAAGGAAACACAGGACAATCGGGACTTAGCGATTGCTAAGTTAGCTCAACACGGTTTCCCTAAGCCGCAGAGCAAGAGCTATGGACCGCCTAAACCTTCCGCCTCTTCGGCGAATAGGGGCAGGTCAACACAAGCCAGCTCTTCTTCAAGGGGACGGGGAAGAGGCGCGCCTTACGCTAAGAAGAAGCCGTCTTTCAGCAATTCAAGGGGGTCTGGACGGAAAGCATACCCCCAATGATGCGTCCCCGAACCACTAACTCACGCACCCACCACGCCTTTGGTGGCAGGCGGCCTGTCTCGGGCCCTTACACATTGGTTGCTAAAGGTAAACAGTCAGTGGATAGTGGGTATAGTGCATTCGGGGTTCAGGCTACTCTGGAAGGAGGGAAAGGCTCCCTTAACCAGAGTTCCTCCGGAGTTCAAGTTTCCCGTCAAACTGGAGGCAAAGATGGCGATACAAGCAGAAATCTTGTCTCTACTTCAGAAGGAAGCGATAGACGAAGTAACGGACCACAACTCCCCAGGATTCATCAGACCGCAAATGGCTGAGATTTCGGTGGGGAGAGAGAGTATTTCAATTCAAGGCCCTTCCCTTCGGCCTATCTTTGGCTCCTTGGATTTTCACGATGGTGGTACGACACAGGGCGTACGACTCAGGGCTTATCTCGACGACTGGCTTATCCTCAATCAGGATCGGGAAGCATGCAGTGCCCATACGCGGCACATCCTGTGTCAGGCTCACGAGTTGGGTTTCTCTGTAAATCAAGCCAAGTCAGAACTTACGCCATCCCAGTCCTTCACGTACCTGGGAATGAGGCTCAATATGGTAGATTGGTCAGTCCGCCCCTCACAGAGGAGGATAGACAAACTGCAAAATCTAGTGAAATCGTTAGCGTCACAGAAGCAAGCTCCGGTCAAGGAGCTGGCATCAGTACTTGGTCAAATGGAATCCATGGCCACACTTGTCCCTCTGGGGAGAGTGCACAAGAGGCCGTTTCAGGCAGCTTTGAGTTCGGTTTGGAACCCCTCCTCCCAGGGTTGGCAGGTCTCGGTTCAGCTAGAAAGCTGGTTTCAGCAGACCACAGCTCAGTGGCTAAAACCATGGGTCTCACAGGGAGTCCTCATCACTCCCCCTCCACCAGAGGAGGATTTGTTCACAGACGCTTTCCTGTCAGGCTGGGGTGCTCATCTCTCTCACCACACAGCCTCAGCCACGTGGACAACAGGCCAAGCCCTCTCACACATCAATGTTCTCGAGTTAGAGGCTGTACGCTTCAAGCGAATGAATACAATATGGCGGCGAGAGCACGCGTGCGCAGAGCATGCTGGGAGATAACCTTGTCCTGACGTTGTCATGTGACCGTCAAGGCTGTTCTATTTTTAGGGTTACTTTCCCCCTTACCAGGGTGAGCGTAGTTTTCAGTGTCCTAATACTAAACTGATGTAAATTGCTATATGTGAATTGGGTAAGTATATTAATCAAATGAAAATTTATTATTAAAATTTTCGATTATACCATAAGTGCAGGTGGCTAATTATACCTAAACACGCTAACACCTATGGGTAGCTCAATTTTTGTTGCTGCTTGCTGCCATTGGGGGGAAGCGACTCAAATTTCCCAGTAATGGGATAATAGAGTAATGAAAATAAAAATGAATGAAACCATGCAGTTGAAGGGTATGATGAATCCTTCACGTTTCAGTGAGACTGTTCAGATGCGAGACAAGGAGAAGCTACTGGACTATCGCTTTATGCCAGAACCCAACCTGCCACCCCTCCATGTCTACAGCAGTGGGAATGTCCCGCCTGGCACCGGTGCTGGTTCCAATGTGGTGCTAGAGACGGTGCAGCGGCGCCTGCCGGACTTGCCGGGGACCATTCGGGACAAACTGCAGCACAAGTATGACGTGCCACTCCTGTCCGCGACTTTGTTAGTTGTGAGTACAGTAGTTTGGGGCTTTTTTCTTTGTTGTCTGGGGGGACCAGGACTTCGAATCCAGGCCGTGAGAAGAAGAAATGAACGGACACGGGTCAACTTTATGTGCAGACTCAGAGACGGTATCCATGTCCCTCCCTCATGTCAGCACAGTGGCACGTAAAACACTTTGGTCATTCTGCCATTCTGTCGAGTGCAGGTGGCTGATTACATCTAAACACACACACATCTTGGTGGCGCAAGTCTTGTTGCAAGTCTTGTTGCTGTTAGCTTTCCATTGGGAGGAAGTGACCTCAGTTGGATAATAACGTAAACACAAACAGCTGTCAATATGGACACGGGACTTGTATGAGCTGAAACATCACTGTTCTTATGAGGATGAAAGTTGCTTGTTAGATTCAATGCTTGTTATTCTCTCGTTGTTGCACATGTCGCCTGCATGTAGACTTACTCTGTTGCACATGTGGTATGCATGTAGACTTACTCTGTTGCACATGTGGTATGCATGTAGACTTAATTACTCTGTTGCACATGTGGTATGCATGTAGACTTACTCTGTTGCACATGTGGTATGCATGTAGACTTACTCTGTTGCACATGTGGTATGCATGTAGACTTACTCTGTTGCACATGTGGTATGCATGTAGACTTACTCTGTTGCACATGTGGTATGCATTTAGAGTGCTTACTTCCCTTTGTTTCTCAGACCATTTTCTCATGATTGTTGCAGACGGAGGAAGGTTTGCTGGACATCTTTGAGTCACTGATGGCCGACGGTTCCAGAGACCTGAAGACTCTGCTGAATGTTCTGCTCAATGATTACATCGGTGTGCTGCATGAACATGACTGCACTGCTGCGGAATGGTGAGACTCTTTCCTTTCTGTGTGGTGTGTGTGTGGGTGTGTGTGTGTGTGTGTGTTAGTTTTGTAAGAATGGTTTTTCATGCTGCGGAATGGTGAGACTCATTTTTTCATTTAGTCAAGTTTTGACTAAATGTTTTAACATAGAGGGGGAATCGAGACGAGGGTCGTGGTGTATGTGTGTGTGTGTGTCTGTCTGTCTGTGCGTGTGTGTGTGTGTGTAGAGCGATTCAGACCAAACTACTGGACCGATCTTTATGAAATTTGACATGAGAGTTCCTGGGAATGATATCCCCGGACGTTTTTTTCTTTTTTTCGATAAATACCTTTGATGACGTCATATCCGGCTTTTTGTAAAAGTTGAGGCGGCACTGTCACACCCTCATTTTTCAATCAAATTGATTGAAATTTTGGCCAAGCAATCTTCGACGAAGGCCGGACTTCGGTATTGCATTTCAGCTTGGTGGCTTAAAAATTAATTAATGACTTTGGTCATTAAAAATCTGAAAATTGTAAAAAAAATATTGTTTTTATAAAACGATCCAAATTTACGTTCATCTTATTCTTCATCATTTTCTGATTCCAAAAACATATAAATATGTTATATTTGGATTAAAAACAAGCTCTGAAAATTAAAAATATAAAAATTATGATCAAAATTAAATTTTTGAAATCAATTTAAAAACACTTTCATCTTATTCCTTGTCGGTTCCTGATTCCAAAAACATATAGATATGATATGTTTGGATTAAAAACACGCTCAGAAAGTTAAAACAAAGAGAGGTACAGAAAAGCGTGCTATTCTTCTCAGCGCAACTACTACCCCGCTCTTCTTGTCAATTTCACTGCCTTTGCCACGAGCGGTGGACTGACGATGCTACGAGTATACGGTCTTGCTGAAAAATTGCATTGCGTTCAGTTTCATTCTGTGAGTTCGACAGCTTGACTAAATGTTGTATTTTCGCCTTACGCGACTTGTTTCATTTCAATTTCATTTTCATTACTTTATTGTCCCATCGCTGTGAAATTCGGGTCGCTTCCTCCCAGTGGAAAGCTAGCAGCAACATAGTCGCGCTATCCAGGTGTGTACGTGTTTAGGTGTAATCAGCCACCTGCACTTATGGCAGAATGACCGAGGTCTTAAGTGCCACAGTGGTGACACAGGGGTGAGACGTGGATACCGTCTCTGAGTCTGCACATAAAGTTGACCCGTGTCCATCCCAGCCTGCATTCGAACCCATAATCCTAGCATCACAAGTCCATTGCTCTACCAACTTTGCTTTGTGTGTGTGTGTGTTAGTTTTGTGAGAGTGGCTCGTTGTTTTGTTGACAGAGATCCAGTGAAAAAGCTGAATACAGAGGAACTCCCCTTTTAAGGCCCAGAAAAATCTGAGAAAATCAGGTCTTGAAAATGGAGGAGTCTAAAAATGGGGGTAAATTAATAGAGGATATGAAGAGAAAATGAAAAAATTCAAGTTCTTACAAAATTGGGGAGTCTTAAATTAGGGGGTCTTAAAAGAGAGATTGTGCTGTATTACACTTTTCTTAGCAGAAATGAATAATGGCACAAATGTTGGAAAAGCAGCACATTGCTTGAAGCAGGAAATGGAAAGAAATGACAACACATAAAATCATTAATTAGAAAAAAACACAGTAAACACCAAGTTCCAAAGACTTTCGGGCCACGCCCTTCTTCAGTGAAATGAATGTAAGTAAACAATGACCAATGACGTAAAATTCTTCATTAAAAAAAGAAAAAATCGTCATGTAAAACGTCACAGCCAAACGTCATAAGTTTCGTAAAAAAACACATAAAATCATGTAACAATCCATGAAATGATGCAACAATCCACGCGCTTGGTTTGGGGAAGTTTGGGCAGAGGGCAAGGAAGGGACACCACTGTAGAATGAAAACATTATGTTCAAATAAATGAAGTACAGTGGTACCTGCAATGTGTGGCCCCTCCCATGAGAGGACACCTCCCTTAAAAGGACATTCTGAGGTCCATGTGTCTATTATCTCTACCAAAATATACCTGTCATGACAGGCCACCTGCAATGTAGGGACACTTAGATGGTCCCAAATGTGTCCTTTCATGGTATCACTGTGGAGAAGATGCATGATGAGAGTGTTGTGTTGGTTTCAGCCCTATCAGGGTACAGTCACTGGGAGAAGTCTGTGACCTTCTGGCCTCCAGGGACATTTCTCAATCAACTCTACAAAAGGTGAGCAAATCCAAAAACAAAGAGACTGCCAACGTTCAAAAAAACACTTTTCTTCATTTTTTCCCTTTTTACGTCATTCATTTCGTCATGCAATCATTCACTCGCTCGGCTTCCTGGCGAGTGGGCGAAAACTGAATTCCATCAAGATAAGTTTATTGTGATATTTGTTTGTCTGTTCACTTAAAAGACCGTTGGGTCGACATATTTGTGACTGTAACGTAATTTTGTCAATAACAACATTCCAACAACTTACCTTTCTTGTTTTTTGATTCTACAAAAGGTGACTTAATAATGGCAGGAATTGTCGTTGTTCATCGAAAGACAGTTGTTTTTTCCCCAGCATTTAAGCTTATGTGTACTTTTTGAGTGAAAAATCTCCAGAACTCTTCTCTCTCAAGTGACTGAATTTTTTTCAAAATTGTGAGCTTTTTGTTTGTTTGTTTGTTGCTTTTTGCTAACAAGCAATGATGATTCATCAATGAGTTCTCTGTGAAACTAGGGACTTGGTACCAACTTGAGGAGGCGACACTTTTAGAATAACTTTCCTGTGTGCTGTGACAATCTTTCTTTGGGAAGATCTAAGAAACAATTGGAAGTAAGCGCTCTGAATGCATACGACATGTGCAGTAGGGAGAATAGCAAGCATTGAAATAGACGATTTTCGGAAATAACTTTGTCAGGTTTCTATAGGTTGTGGAAGAGTGAATACCCTTGCCAAAACCACTGACAAACATTATAGGGGCCAATCACTAGGGAAGGTTAGGTTGGAAACACGTGTACTGGAGCACGTGTTTCCAACGTAGTTATTTTCAGAATTCGCCTATTACCAAGCGACTTTCATTCTCAAATTAGTTGATTTACATTTGTTTGAACTATGATGTGTTGCAGTTGTTGCCGCTGTTGTTTGAGCATCCAGAGGTCGGGGCAGTGGAGATGGTGGACAGAGAGAACTGGAGGCAGATACGCGACAGAGAACTCATTGAAAAGGTCATCAACGAGGTCCTCAGCAACCCTAAAGTGGTGAGTTATCTGGGCTAGGGTTCACGAGAAAGTTAACACCCAAACGAGAGCCACCCGCAGTGTTGGATTGGTTGAAACTGAGACCCAGCAGTTTGGTCTCTCCTGTTTGGGTGGCACCCAGTTTCGGTTCGTGCACTTCAGCCCAGGAAGCTGCTGGGGAAAAATGTGTTGTATTTAATTATCTATCACCTAATTTTAGTCATACGTAGTCACGTGAGTATCAGCGCATGCGCCCAGGGAAGACCAGTTGGCGCCATGTTTTTCCAGGGGTCGGACAGGTGTTTAGTGTTGCTCGATGTTTGATTAAATAGTTAATCTTTGCGGTAATGTATTGAGTCCATACTCACGTAGTTTACTACTGAAGATTGTTCCGATTGATTTAACAAGCTGTGGGTGAGTACCCTTTCATATTTTCGAGATCCGACGGGTAAAATCTTCGACCGGTTGGCGGTACCCCCTCGGCCTCACGTAGTAGCCTAACACTTTGGTTTTTGGTAGTCATTTTGTTTGTCTTGCGAGACGGTGCTTTCAGTTTTTTGCACTACTATTTCCCTGTCTCATAGAGGACGTAGTTGGGGAGCACAGCCACAAAGTTTGGCGTAGTGTACGTGAACAAAGCGATCACTGAGTCAGCAGAGACTGGCGTTTTCGGACCCAAAGTAGGTCATAGCAATGGCGGAAAATTCGCAATGCGGTGCAGCAAAGGAGAAGGAGAGTTCTGGTGTTTCAAAAGAAAAGGCATCCAGTGATTCTAACAGCGTGGAAGCTGCATTAGAGAAAATGGACGCGCAGTGGACGCGAAGGTTCGAAATGTTTGCTGCCGCGATCGAACAGCGCTTCGCAAAAACTGAGCGGAAGAGGAAGCGTGTAAGTTCGGAAAGTGATTCTGATGTGACGTCAGACGTTCCAAAAGATAAAACGAAACCGTCACCTTCGAAAGATGACGATGCAAGATACGCATCAGAAGGTGAGATTCAGGATGACACGGTTTCCGTTCATCCTAGTGATCAAGAGGAAGATTTGATCGCAGAACTAGACAAAGATCTAGAAGGGAAAGAGAAAACTAGTGCAGCTGTAGCTACTTCTCTTGCGGAATTGATCAACAAGAAATTCCGGAGTAAGCTTTCCGAAGAAAAAACGAAAGATAGAATGGAGAAATATGTCAGGCCCGAAAATTGCGGGGCACTACAGACACCTTTGGTGAACCCAGAAATATGGAAGTCTATGACTGGGGAAGCAAGGAATAGTGACATAAAATTTTCACACATGCAGAAAGCCATTGCTACTGCCGGCACAGCACTGGCAGAGAGCACTCAGACTCTGATCCATGCAAAGATAAATGCAGATGCAGAATCAAGGAAGAAAATTGGTGAAGCCATAGAAAAGAATGGCGATGCGATTGCTCTGGCAGGTAGTGCTTTTCATTCTCTTTCTATCCGCCGCAGGCAAGGTATCCGGCCGTTTCTAAATGCAAACCTTGCTGGTCTTTGTTCTGATTCTGTTCCGGTCAGTGACAAGTGGTTGTTTGGGGATAACCTAGCAACTTCCATGAAGGACATCAAAGAAATGGACAAATTGGGGTCAAGTTTGACACCTGTGGCAGGTCCAAGTGGGACTCAGAAAGCAAAGTATGGTGGTGCTAATGCTATGACTAACTACCGCTACAAGCCACATTTTTTAGGGAAAAAGAACAGTCACTGGAACCACTAGAGGGGTCGAGGCAGCCAAACCCAGAAACACTTCGGGGGGAAGGCACGCCCTCAGTACAGAAGAACCTAGGCACAAAATTGGTCGATAAGGTGAGTGACTATTACAGATCGTTGCCTTTATTATGTAAACAACTGAAATTAGAAGCAGAAAACTTTGAAGGTGGTCGTTTACAACGGTTTTACCCAGTCTGGCAAAAGCTTACTTCTGATCCAGAAATTTTGGATACAGTTAAGGGAGTAAGGCTAAAATTTGAAACTGCTGAACTTCCTTGGTCAGCCTGTCAGGCAACATTGAACCAAACAGAAAAAGAAGTGATTGACTGCGAAATACGTAAGCTTTGTAAGAAAAAAGTTTTGTCCAAGTGCTTGTCAGTGCCTGGGGAACACTTGTCCCCGGTATTCACACGTCCAAAAAAGGATGGGTCACACCGCATGATTCTGAATCTAAAACGCTTAAATCAGGACATTACTTATAAGCACTTCAAAATGGATACACTCCAAGTTGCCCTGAATTTGGTTACACCAGGCTGCTACATGACATCAGTAGATTTGAAGGATGCATATTACACTGTGGCTGTTGCAGAAGACGATAAAAAATTCTTGAGATTTCTTTGGGAAGGACAGCTCTGGCAGTTTGATTCTATGCCCAATGGACTGGCTTTAGCTCCAAGAAAGTTTACCAAGCTCATGAAGCCTGTTTTTGCAAAATTGAGAGAGGATGGACATTTGTCTACCTCTTTTTTGGATGATTCTCTTCTTGTTGCAGATACTGAATCTGAGTGTATTGAGAACGTTCTGGCGACGGTGCAGCTTCTTCGCTCTCTTGGGTTTGTGGTGCACCATGAGAAATCAGTGCTTGAGCCAACACAGAAAATCCAGTACCTTGGAGTACTGATTGATTCTATTGCAATGACAGTCTCTTTGACCAAAGTTAGATCTGATAATCTTATTGAGTGTTGCAAGCGTGCTTTGAAAGTCCAGCTCATCACAATTCGAGATTTGGCTAAAGTCATTGGGAAGTTGGTGGCTAGTTTCCCAGCAGTAAGGTATGGGCCACTGTTCTATCGTAAACTTGAGAGTGTAAAAAAGGCTGCTCTGAAAAAAGAAAAAGGCAATTATGATAGTTGTACGGTACTTTCTGTTACAGCCAAAGATGAGCTGAGCTGGTGGATAGAGAATGTGAGCACTGCATATAATGTCATTGCAGTTTCTCAGCCTGATATCACGGTAGCGTCTGATGCATCGCTATCAGGATGGGGCTGTGTTTGTGAGGAAGAAAGATCAGGTGGACTGTGGCTACCCACTGAGGCTGCTTTCCATATAAACTACTTGGAGCTCAAGGCAGCATATTTTGCTCTTAAGTGTTTTGAGTCTAAAGTGAGCCAGAAGCATGTGCGTTTACTGTTGGACAATTCCACTGCTGTTGCCTGTATTAATAATATGGGGACATCTCATTCTGACTCTTGCAATGACTTAGCATTTTGTATCTGGCAGTGGTGCATTGCAAGGGGAGTGTGGTTGAGTTCTGCACACATTCCTGGTAAAGAAAACACTGCAGCAGATGAAGAATCCAGGAGAATTAATGTTGATGCTGAGTGGAAACTCAACAGTGATGTGTTGGAAGAAGCGTTGGTTCAGCTGGTAGTTTCACCTCACATTGATTTGTTTGCTTCCAGGATAAATACTCAGCGTTCCTGTTATGTGTCATTCAAAGCTGATCCAGAGGCACATGCTGTTGATGCATTTTCACTCTTTTGGCAAAGCCTAACTTTCTATGCTTTTCCTCCTTTTAGCATAATCCTGAGAGTGCTCCAGAAGGTGCGCAGAGACAAGGCTTCTGGTGTCATCATCGTTCCAGAGTGGAAGACACAGGTGTGGTGGCCAGTGCTGCTGAAGCTGCTGACTACAGACCCGGTGAGGCTGCCGTCCTCCATCAACCTGCTGTCTTTGCCAAGTCACCCCAGGACGAGGCATCGTCTTCTACCACGCCTTCAACTTCTGGCATGCAAGATATCAGGAGCAGATTGACTCATCAGGGGTTTTCGGGCCAAGCATCTTCCCTTATGTTAAACCCCTGGAGACCGTTGACTCAGAAAGCCTACAACACCTACATTCAGAAGTGGAAGCAGTATGTTAAAGACAAAGATATAGATGTGCTGTCACCTTCAGTGGTGCATGTTTGTAATTTTCTGGCTGATCTCTTTGACGCTGGAGCGAGTTTCAGTGCTGTGAACTCTGCTAGGTCTGCTTTGTCCGCTTATCTTCCGCGTATAGACGGTTTGACTATTGGCAATCATCCAGAAGTGTGTCGGTTACTAAAAGGTGTTTTTGAGCAGAGACCAGCTTTGCCCAAGCATTCTGACACTTGGGATGTAGGAAGTGTATTAGACTATCTGTGTACATTGCCTGATACAAGGGAGCTAACTTTGAAACAGTTATCTTCAAGAACAGCTTTGTTGCTTTCATTACTCACAGGGCAAAGAGGAAATGCCCTGCATTTGTTAAAACTTGATGATGTGAGATTGTTTTCAAATAAGTGTGTACTGTGGTTTTCTGACAAGCATAAGCACACCAAGCCTGGGGTTCATACTGAGCCAGCTGAAATTTTTGAGTTTGTACAGAATCGTAAACTTTGTTTGATGGATCATTAATATTTTGAGAGTGTACCTGGAAAAGACTGAGAAATTGAGGAAAGGGAGAGAACTCTTTATTTCATATCAAAAGCCTCATGCACCAATATCCAGGAATTCTTTTGCCAGATGGGTGAAGGAAATGTTACGACAGGCAGGTGTGGACACTGACAGTTACAGTTCGCACTCAACCCGCTCCGCGAGTTGCTCGGCGGCGGCAAAGCAAGGTGCTAATTTGTCAACAATCCTGAAAGCGGCTGGCTGGTCGTCTGAACGAACTTTCATTCGGTTCTACAAGAGAAATGTGAAAGAAAAATCTAACTTTGCACAGTCTGTGCTTGATAGTTTCGTTAAGAAAAACTGAACATTCGGTTGGAGTTTAAAATCATGATGTAATATGAATTTGTGCCAAATT
>NC_090245.1:45857920-45882920 GCF_037325665.1 Littorina saxatilis | reverse complement strand
GCGCGGTAGTGGTTTCGCTGTGCTGCATAGCACGCTTTTCTGTACCTCTCTTCGTTTTAACTTTCTGAGCGTGTTTTTAATCCAAACATATCATATCTATATGTTTTTGGAATCAGGAACCGACAAGGAATAAGATGAAATTGTTTTTAAATCGATTTCGGAAATTTAATTTTGATCATAATTTTTATATTTTTAATTTTCAGAGCTTGTTTTTAATTCAAATATAACATATTTATATGTTTTTGGAATCAAGAAATGATGTAGAATAAGATGAACGTAAATTTGGATCGTCAATTTCAGTGACCTAGAATTACCTCCTTGTCCTAAATAAGTCGACAATCAGCGTTTCATCAGTCTACAAATGAGAACATGCAGTGTGTCACAAGTCTTCAAGCAAACGTCTGACATTCCTCACGCTGTCAACGTACAGACATCGCCCTCAACAAGCTTGGGAAAATCACCAAGACCCACTTCATGAATAGAGGTAGCCTATGAGTTCAGCCTTTACCGACTCAACGAGGGCCTTTGCTGTTAGCGAAAACTCTTTGCTGTAAGTACCACTCACAAACACTGTTTGCACAAATGTCAAATGGCCCCAAACTCTCACACCGTGAATAACTGATATTCATTCTAGTGGTCTACATTTAAAGCTACTGTCCTTCTCGTGTAAGCGATCCTTGCTCCACTACAAATCTGGCCAGGGAGGCCGGCGTCTTATACCCCAGGCCATCGCGACCGTGGAACATATATACCAAAACTCAACAGTCTCCGGTGCAGAGTGGCATTTTTTGGGCTGAATTAATGTCGTAAAAGACACCCATGTCAATCTGTGAAGGAAGCCCGTATACAATTCCTACTCTGAGGCTGCATAGGAAGCAACCAGGCAGTTGTTGTTTGGTATATGTCCAAGTAAAAGGTACTCTTGTCAATAATATTGCCGTTCACATGGTCAACTTACAACCATATTTCCACCTACGTCAGTTGGAAGTCGGCGATAAGTCTGCCATGTCACTGAACGGTGTGTGTGATTTAGTTCCGATATATATAGCACAGCAGCGACTCGATAACACAGTTGAGTGCCGCTGTGCATGTACTTCGACCGTGACTCTCCCCCGATTCTCCTGTGGTTTAGTACCCCGATGTGCTTAATGATTGGGGGGGGGGGGGGGGGTGTCTACATTTAGCTGTCTGAGTACACGCTGACCAGTACTATCATCGCCTCAAGCCCCATACTTATTCAGCTTTGTCATTCCTCTCATGTCAAGGCGGGACAAATCTTAAACTGCTGCATATCAAACCGAGCATTAAACGGCGGCTTAAAATTCGCAGGAGGTGTGAAAAGAAAGTAGAGGCAAAATGTGACTGGGCTGGACATTAGAATGACCGCTGTGCTGATCACGACAACAGTCGCTCGAAAATTGGTTGAAAGTTGGTTTCAACTCGGCCGCACGAACAGCACTTCAATCACACGATAAGGACTGCGCCTTTAATGTCGCGGTGCTAGATCCAGCGCACTGTGCAGTTCCACACGGAGGTGCAGGGCAAACCACTCCACTTGCTGCACGAGCACCAATCGGAAACGATCCATTCAAGTCAGCTGATTGTCGCCCCTTGATATTGGAGGCAATTTCAAACTAGGGACTGCACCAATGTGAAGTCTGAGAAGACTTGGTCGAACTGGAAGAGCTTGACAGATAAGGGTGGTTGGGTGAGGGTGGGGGGGGGGGGGGGGTTGGGGCATGTTGCTTCTACTGCTGTTGTTGTCTGTTTTATTTTGTTTATTTCTCACGGAAGCACACAATTTATATACATCCACCTAATCAACATTGATCAAAAACACCAACATTGCCAACAACAATAACAGCCTACAAAAAGAGAAGAAAACATTTTGTTGTTCTATGTACCTGCTGCTGTCTAGGAACTGTGGCACTGACAGACTCATACAGCCAGCCAGCCAGCCAGACAGACAGATATATAAGCTTACGTACTAGTTTCTTCTTCTTTGATGAATGTATAGATGATAACGATCTGTCCATGCTACGATAACTGGATTCCAAGAAAGAACCATCTTTTTCCGTCAGAAAAAATATAGAATGAGAATGAACTTTTTTAGCCTATTACAAGCCCGTGTCTTTTTCGTCATGAAAACAAAAAATGTTTTGCATTCGAAGAAAGAAATTTGTGACGCTACATGTCAGCTCATAATATACTGAGTATAGTTCAAATACTGATACGTACGTAATGCTCTGAATCTGGTCATGCTCAGTATCTAAAGAAATAATAACTAACAAATAGAGAGAGAGAGAGAGAGAGAGAGAGAGAGAGAGAGAAGGGGGGTGGGGGGTGGGAGGGGGGTAGTAAGCAGGGCAGTCGTATGTACAGCTAAGGAGCAAAATGGAAGGGTGACCAGTAATGACGTACACGAGGTTAATAGTTATATTTCAAAGAAAGTTGATAAGACAAGTGGACTGCTCGCGCGTGTCTTTTAGATTGCATGCACGTGACATGAAAAACAGCAAGGAAAAGAGGAAGGGGGCGATGATGAGGTGGTGGTCTTTCTTTCTTTATTTGGTGTTTAACGTCGTTTTCAACCACGAAGGTTATATCGCGACGAGGGAAAGGGGGGAGATGGGATAGGGGAAAGGGGGGAGATGGGATAGAGCCACTTGTTAAGTGTTTCTTGTTCACAAAAGCACTAATCAAAACATTGCTCCAGGGGCTTGCAACGTAGTACAATATATGACCTTACTGGGAGAATGCAAGTTTCCAGCACAAAGGACTAAACATTTCTTACATACTGCTTGACTAAAATCTTTACAAACATTGACTATATTCTGTACAAGAACCACTTAACAAGGGTAATAAGTGAAGAATTTTATGGGTGAGAAAAGGAAAGTAAAAGGACTTTGGGGAGGCAGAAATAAAGAAACAAGAAAAAGATCCTAATTAGGTTCACGGCATCGAGAGTGATGCGACCTTCTCTCAGAAGTTAGTAGAGAAGGCTCCCCCATCCACCACCCGGGGGACGCGCCTCTACGCCAATTAGGGGGCGCGAGGGAGGTGGTGGTGGATCGGCAGTCTGAGTGACGAGACAGTGCATGATGATAAGGTATTCAAGATCACAGGAGCTTGTAATCAAGCGCCAACCCAAGAATTTATGTAAAAACTCAACATATAAAATGACAATAACAAATACAACAACTAACAAGTCGCGTAAGGCGAAATTACTACATTTAGTCAAGCTGTGGAACTCAGAGAATGAAACTGAACGCACTGCATTTTTTCACAATGACCGTAGTCCGCCGCTCGTGCAAAAGGCAGTGCAATTTATGAGCCTGTTTAGCGCGGTAGTTGCGCTGTGCTGCATAGCACGCTTTTCTGTACCTCTCTTCGTTTTAACTTTCTGAGCGTGTTTTTAATCCAAACATATCATATCTATATGTTTTTAGAATCAGGAACCGACAAGGAATAAGATGAAATTGTTTTTAAATCGATTTCGGAAATTTAATTTTAATCATAATTTTTATATTTTTAATTTTCAGAGCTTGTTTTAATCCAAATATAACATATTTATATGTTTTTGGAATCAGAAAATGATGAAAAATAGGATGAACGTAATTTTGGATCATTTTATCACGCTTTTCTGTACCTCTCTTCGTTTTAACTTTCTGAGCGTGTTTTTAATCCAAACATATCATATCTATATGTTTTTAGAATCAGGAACCGACAAGGAAAAAGCTGAAATTGTTTTTAAATCGATTTCGGAAATTTTATTTTAATCATAATTTTTATATTTTTAATTTTCAGAGCTTGTTTATCCAAATATAACATATTTATATGTTTTTGGAATCAGAAAATGATGAAGAATAAGATGAACGTGATTTTGGATCATTTTATAAAAAAAAAAAATTTAATTACAATTTATAGATTTTTAATGACATCAATTAATTGTTAAGCCTTCAAGCTGAAATGCAATACCAAAGTCCGGCCTTTGTCGAAGATTGCTTGGCCAAAATTTAACTTTTACAAAAAGCCGGATATGACGTCATCAAAGACGTTTATCGAAAAAATGAACAAAAAACGTCTGGGGATATCATACCCAGGAACTCTCATGTAAAATTTCATAAAGATCGGTCCAGTAGTTTACTCTGAATCGCTCTACACACACACACACACACACACACACACACACACACACACACACACACACACACACACACACACACAGACACACATACACCACGACCCTCGTCTCGATTCCCCCTCTATGTTAAAACATTTAGTCAAAATTTGACTAAATGTAAAAAAAAACACAGAAAGAACTCTTTCATATGACACGCAGCAGGCCGCTTGGAGGGTGAACACAAATCCTAATGTTATGCAAATCCACGGTCCGGGTCGTCACTGCGCTCTAATCTACTACAATGCATAAACAATACGCTACGAATCCCGTGATCCACTGGATTGACATGGTGCTGGACAGCTGTCTCCATTTCTGGTGGTTGCGGCGAAAAACGGTCAGCTTAGGTTCATTCTTTGATATTGTCCATTAATTTCATCTACCACATTACCGATAGTAAGTTCTAAATGCATTCGTTACCGCTTGTAACTGAAGACATGATGGTTGGGCACCCGTCCATTAAGAGCTGAAACTGAAAATGACATTCTACAAACTACTGTGGTTTGGGTAAATAATGTTTACAAAAGTCAATAAAAAAGAAATATCCACCCCCACCACACCCACCCCTTGAGCGCCACTACCATCTCAACATGTTTTTGATTCGCGCACGTGAGGCAGCAAAGATCAGAGGCTAATTAAGACAGGAAGTCATTAAAGGCGAGATGTGGCCGGCCAGGGCACACCACTCGGTCTCAAGGACTCTGTGAGCGGTCACTTCGCACTTGTTTTCACTCCCCAGGGTTTTGCCCCCTTGGCCTCTCACACTCTTCAGCCACGGAGAGCTATTTCTTCAGAGAAGCAGACGATCGTCAGTCACAACTCTCTCAGAATCTCGGCAAAGCTCACGTTTTCAGTCCCGAGTCGCACGTACTTCTCTCAGAGTCTCATATCAGAACTCACGTTTTTGATCGTGCGGCAAAAAGTGTTTGTGGTATCCGAGACTACGCCAGTATCATATGTTTCTGCTGGAAACCTGACTGACAATCTTAAGTTACACTTCCATCAGAATCTCTTAAGAACTCATGTTTTCACCGCGTGGATAATAACTGCTTGGTATCCAAGACTACGGCAAAGTTTCAAGTCATCAAGCCAATAGTTGATAATGCTTTTAAGTTGAGAAGGAAGAAGCTTTGACCGATGTTGTCTTCAATCTTAAAAAAATGACACGCATTTGGGGAAGATAAAGTCAAATGTTTCCTGTTGATTCAGTTTTTCCTGAGTAAGAACTTACCAGTTCCGCGTCTTAAACTAACCTAAAACATTTGCGAAAAAAAGACTCGAAGAGAAAACGAGGACGAAAGAAGAAAAGAAAGAAAGGAGAAAAGGACGAGCAAAACCACCAACGGCGGCAAACAAGCTGAACTGAAGAAACAAAAATAGAACAGAACAGCGAAAACATATAAACTTGACACTTCCTGTTCTTCAATCCACTTCTTGACATCCTAGAATTCAACAACAGATGGTCCTCGTCAAGATTTTCTGAAGACAATTGTCCGGTTCCGAGCGCAAGACGAGGGCTGCTTGTCCGTTATCTGCATCTCCTTGTCCGGTCACTGTGCACGCTCTTGTCCGGCCACTAGGCAAAAGACATCGTGACATAAAAGCCAGGATCATGCGCACGTGCTGTCAAAATTCAGAGGAAGTCTTGGCTGTTACTGTTCTGGTGTAGGACCTCTTCTTATCGACCAAGTCAAGCTTTATAAGGTGAGATTTTGGGTATCATTATGATTGTTATTATAGCTTTCTGTGTTTGGTATTGTAATGCTCTGTTTATTTTGAATCATGTTGTTTTATTTGTTTTTGTATTTGTTGTTGTTGAATGTTAAGAAATAGTTTTGTTACTCTGCTTTGATGACAAGTGAACTGAAAACGCTTGCCCTCGCTCTGACAGGGCACTGAAATTTGGGCAAGTTTTGTGATCGCTTCATGCTGTGTTACTCTGCAAGTACAATCACTGTCAATAGAACTTGCGTGCGAATGTGTGCGCGTGCGCGCGACTGCGCTTAAAGCATGTAAAGAAACTGACATATTGTTTTGGGGTTGAGAAAAAAATCAATTGGTAATGCTATTACGCTATGACGAGAAATTGTGTGTTTTCTAAGACTAGGTTTTATTTTGGGGGAGAGTCTGTTTCCGGCTAAATACAGATATTAACTGTCGGCCTCCCTCCTCCTCCCACCCGCCCGTGGGAGTCAATAGTAACACTTCTGGCACGTCAGAAATGCCACCAAAATAATCTCTCACACTGATTTACGCACAGGGAGCTATTTTGGAATAAACTGGAAATAATAAGAATCCTTTATTTGAACGCCCCCCACAACAACAACAAAAACGAACAAAACAAACAACAACAACCCACCTTCGTCCGTAAATGCAAATATAATCAGAAGTTTGTTTTGCCATGACATATTTCTGCATGTGTGCTGTCATCTCTGAAAAATATTAACATACAACAAAAACAAAAAAACAAAAAAAATCGGGATAGTTCATGTTTTGAACAGAGTCTAACTTTAATGGAACAAAGATCATACATTTTCGAAACGGTTAGAAATCGAAATGTAACAGTGAGTTAGAAATCGAAGTTTGATTGCTGAAAGAAAAACACACACAAATGAATTGACGGTTATGTTTTAAATTACACAATCCCATAAATAGGTTTTTTTCTCGGACAGGTTACCTTAACAGTTGTAAATGATAACTGTGTCATGACTCATCAATACGGGCGGGGATGTAGCTCAGTCGGTAGCGCGCTGGATTTGTATCCAGTTGGCCGCTGTCAGCGTGAGTTCGTCCCCACGTTCGGCGAGAGATTTATTTCTCAGAGTCAACTTTGTGTGCAGACTCTCCTCGGTGTCCGAACACCCCCGTGTGTACAAGCAAGCACATGACCAAGTGCGCACGAAAAAGATCCTGTAATCCATGTCAGAAGTTCGGTGGGTTATAGAAACACGAAAATACCCAGCATGCTTCCTCCGAAAGCGGCGTATGGCTGCCTAAATGGCGGGGTAAAAACGGTTATACACGTAAAAGCCGTGGGAGTTTCAGCCCATGAACGAACAAACAAACTCTTACTCATCAATATTTTTTCAGCTAAAGAGGAAAAACAAATTCACACAGAATGAACAAATAATAAATTTTAAAAAACAGCAATATAAAACTTGAATTAGTGTCACACGAACTTCACAAAGAAGGAACCACTTCTATTGGCAGACAGACTTCTAAGGTCGGTTTACACGCTTTAAATGAGAAAACAGCCTCATTCCAAACTTGTCTGAAGTGTTCGAGAGTGTCAGGCTTTTACAGCTCTAGCGGTGAATAGTTGACACTTAAAGATATATTCTCGTCGCCATGACTGTATGAATCAGATACTATAGTGTTTCCGGTGCGGTCCGCAAATAGTTATCTCCCGTCTCATCATGCCACATCGTGGGAAAAAAACAGCATGCTCATTCAAGACGAGAAGTGTTTGTTCCACGGCTGGCTGTACTGCATGTTCAAGGACTTTTTTGGCGTTATTTTTGTTGAAAATACACGTTGCATTTTGTTTGAAGTCATTCATTTTGTGTTTGTTTGAGTGGCAATTTCTGAATAAATTGTTATTTTAAAACGGGTGAAAATTTTGTTACTTTAAAAGGAGAAAAAGAAAGAAGGAAAGCAAAGGAAGACATGAAAAAACTCAGACCATGGCTTTGTCCTCGGTTCCGTCTTGCAAAGTTTAAGACAGTTTTAGACCTTTTAGCGGACTTCTATTACGTGTAAATATGTCTTAAGTGCTCCCGATATTTTGGGTCAGCCCACAAACAGCAAACATTCCTTTAACCTGCCACTGACATTTTATAAGTGGTAAATGTTGACCGAATAGGGAGGTTATTCCGGAAGTTCGCAAACATGCCAAAGGCAAAGATAGCGACGAAATTTTCATGTATTCAATCAGAAACCTTCAGGTTTCAGCGCTTTTCTTCCTTTAAAAAAATCCAAACTATAAAGCATTGAAAAAACACGATCATTAACTTTTGTCCGACGATGACCTTTCCAAATTCTGTAGGCATTCTTCTTCTTCTTGTCGTTCGCCAATGCTAAACTTGGAGTCCAGCTCTGGTAATGAAGCTGGTGGTCTTATGAAGAGCCTCCACAGGTCCATGCAGCTTCTCATTTATTAATGGCACATTTTACCGGACTTGTCTTATGCGTAAATATGCATCCGTACACATACAGTTTTATTCTTTCTTATTCATTTTGGTTGCCATAATTTGATTTAAAAAATAATCATTGTTTGTTGCCTTTGGCAATACGCACTGAATGGAGGCCCTTTGTGGACAGAAAAAAAAGTTTGCTTTCTGTAATCAATTAGTTTGCATGCGAACATCCTGTACTTTATACTCGTTGGTTATTTGTGTGTGTGTGTGTGTGTGTGTGTGTGTGTGTGTGTGTGTATGTGTGTGTGTGTGTGTGTGTGTGTGTGTGTGTGTGTGTGTGTGTGTGTGTGTGGGTGTGTTTTATTATTCCGTGGTATTCCTTTTCTGTTTCAACGTGAAAACTTACAAGTTAAAATATTAAAATCATTTTGGCAGCAAGCATGCCAAGACTACCGCCCCCCCTCCCCCCATTTTTTTTTAAACTATCCACCCTCTCTTGAAAAAATATAGAGAGAAAAAACCCACATCTAATACTTCATCGTCAGCCCAAAAGACCCGATATTTGCTGCAACAACAAGAACAACAAACAAAAGCAAACAAAAGCAAACTAAACAAGTCGCGTAAGGCGAAATTACTACATTTAGTCAAGCTGTGGAACTCACAGAATGAAACTGAACGCACTGCATTTTTTCACAATGACCGTAGTCCGCCGCTAGTGCAAAAGGCAGTGAAAGTGACGAGCCTGTTCAGCGCGGTAGCGGTTGCGCTGTGCTGCATAGCACGCTTTACTGTACCTCTCTTCGTTTTAACTTTCTGAGCGTGTTTTTAATCCAAACATATCATATCTATATGTTTTTGGAATCAGGAACCGACAAGGAATAAGATGAAATTGTTTTTAAAACGATTTCGGAAATTTAATTTTAATCATAATTTTTATATTTTTAATTTTCAGAGCTTGTTTTTAATCCGAATATAACATATTAATTTATATGTTTTTGGAATCAGAACATGATGAAGAATAAAATAAAAGTAATTTTGGATCGTTTTATAAAAAAATTATTTTAATTACAATTTTCAGATTTTTAATGACCAAAGTCATTAATTAATTTTTAAGCCTCCATGCTGAAATGCAATACCGAAGTCCGGCCTTCGTCGAAGATTGCTTGGCCAAATTGTCAATCAATTTGATTGAAAAATGAAGGTGTGACAGTGCCGCCTCAACTTTTACAAAAAGCCGGATATGACGTCATAAAAGACATCTATCGAAAAAATGAAAAATATATCTGGGGATTTCATACCCAGGAACTTTCATGTAAAATTTCATAAAGATCGGTCCAGTAGTTTAGTCTGAATCGCTCTACACACACACGTACACACGCACAGACACACAGACACATACACAGACACAGACACAGACACAGACACACACACACACACATACACACACATACACCACGACCCTCGTCTCGATTCCCCCTCTATGTTAAAACATTTAGTCAAAACTTGACTAAATGTAAAAAGAAACAAACAAAAAAAACAAGACCAACAAAACAGTGGTGCAGAACGGTACTTGTGCACTCTCACCTCATCGCAAAGCCCGATTAACGTGTTCTACTTTTTTCTCAACAGAAATTCTAGTAATACTTGAACGCAAGATCCAAACGCAAAATGGACGTGCTCGTCAGCAGAACCAGCTGCAACAACGTTAACCACAACACAACCATCAGCAACACCAACAACAACCTCATTCACCACCTGAACGACAAGGACCTCCTGCAGTGCCTAAACGACGAGAAGGCGTTCCTCTACATCCCCGTCATCGTCTTCTTGGGTGTTCTCGTCATCACTGGGACCATAGGTGTGTGTGTGTGTGTGTGTGTGTGTGTGTGTGTGTGTGTGTGTGTGTGTGTGTGTGTGTGTGTGTGCATGTGATGGGTGATTGTGAGAGAGGGTGTGTGAGAGCGTGTGTGGGTGTGGTGCGTGCATGAGTGAGTGTGTACGTGCGCGTACGCACGTGCGTGTGTGTTTGCTTTTAAGGAATTGTTAGCTGCGGGTCGGCCGTGGGATTTGTTTTATTGGTTGTTTAGAGCAGTCAAAGCCACATGTTTTACGCATAGTTTGTATTGTTTGGACCATAACAACAATACATATCTTATATCTCTTCTTATGATTTATGTCTTATCTCTCATATTTTATGTCTTATAATTTATGTTTGATGTTTTAAAGTTTATGATTTCTGTCTTGTCTTATATGTTTTGTTACATTTGATGTCTCTCTCACATTTGATGTTTTATGTCTTATAATATATTTAATGTTTTATATTTTATGTGTCACATTTTATGTTCTTTGTCTTATATTTAATGTTTTATGATTTATGTCTTATACGTTATGTTTAATGTTTTATGTCTAATATGTTATGTGTTAGGCAACACACTGGTGCTGTGCGTGTACTGGAGAAAGGCGTACAAGGCGTCGTCCCACTACTTCATCCTGTCCCTGGCCATCCTGGACCTGTTCAGCTGTCTGGTCGGGCTGCCCACCGAGATCGCTGACCTGCGCTTCCCCTACCTCTTTGACATGCCCATAGCCTGCAAGCTGCTCAGGTTCACACACTCCAGTACCATCATCGCCTCCAGCTCCATACTCATTCAGGTAATTGACAAGTGTAAAATAAACCTTTGCTTGAGTTCGTGTCCTAGTTGCACATTTTCATGTCATGTATTTTGAATAACATTTTGTTTAAACCAATTGTCAAGCGTCTCTACCTGGCCCTATGCGTTTGAGTACGGCGTCACTCATTCACGGATCTGGAGATTTCCTTTACTTGTGTTTTCTGGCGTATAGCGGCCCCTGTAACAGCCATTGTTCAGATGGATAGTTAGGTGTGTCACTTTGTTGTTTGTAGTCATATTGGAGCTGAAGGTGTAACTTGATAAATGTGTAGCACTGAAAACCCTAAGAGTGTACAGACTTGCGCTATCGATTGGCGTGCACCCAGCCTGTAATCGTGCTGTCTACCCAGCTTTACTGACGATACTAATATTATATACAATATTGGCGATGATACTCAGTTCCGGATAATTTGGTGCTGTGCGTGTACTGGAGAAAGGCGTACAAGGCGTCGTCCCACTACTTCGTTTAGTATTGGAATAATGTCAAAAAGCGTGCCGCGTACAACTACTCACAGTGTCAGACACTTTATGGAAGACACGCACACAGCTCATCAGACAGACAGACAGTCAGACACACAGGTCACATTTACAAATTACCGTCGCTTATTATCACACAAACGATCTCTGACGTACTCACTTTTGTGTGTGTGCAGGTGGCGTTTGACCGTTACTACCGTATCTGCAGGCTGGGCCAGCAGTTCAGCGTGAAGAAGGCCAAGCTGCTGTGTGTGATGGCCATCCTGCTGGGCGTGCTGACGTCATGGCCGTCCTGTCTCCTCTTCGGCAGGAAGACCCTCAGGCTCCACGTGCAATCCAGCGCGCGCCAAGGTCACGTGAGTCGTCTCGGAGCCATGACCCAACGCGTGGCTCACCAAGACCTAGGCAAAGCGTCGCTGCTGGGTGAGCGGGTTTTGCTGGCGAGTGACTGTTCCACTGAGGACTCCATGCGGGGCACCATCTATCCGACGATCTACTACCTGTTCCTCTTCAGCCTCTTCTTCCTCACCGTCCTGTTCTTCGCTGTGCTCTACATCCGCATCGGTGTCGCCATCTGGCAGCGGAACCGGAAAACCATCGGGTCAACTGTCTTCACCAAGGTCAACAGTCACGTGAGTGTTCTTGTCTTGGTTAATTATAGACCAGAACTGTAATTGGAATTTGTTGAACAGACGATTGACATGTGCATTTCGTGTCTGTGACAACAAAAAGAAGACCAGCAACAGCAACATAAAAAACAACGAGGACGACGATACTGTAAAGACACATGAAACAACACAGGTACTGGTAAACAAACTCACGCACATTCAGGATCATATTCACCTATAAACGCACACACGCACGATAGCGAAAACAATACAAATGCAAAAGCTACATTAACAACAGTCACTTTGCGAGAAAAGATTAATGGAATCAATTTTTTGCGCAAAACAGAAAAAATAAGAGTATTCTTAGGGATTATGACCTGAATAGTAAAAGAATAAATGTAAGTTGAATTGTAAGTTATCGTATTTTATCACCAGTTTGGGTTTATTCGTATTTCTATGTCTTCAGGGCTCTGACCAGACCAGCACAGAGATATCGTCAGAAACGGAACCCGACCCCCACAATCCTAATCACAAGCACAACCCCAACCACCACCACAACCCCCCTCCACCAACGCACTACATCACCGGCACCCTCACGCGCGGTATCACAAAGAAGAAAAGCGGGGGCGGCGAACCGGAACCGGAAGTGACGGCAACCTGCAAGAGGAGACAAATCCGCGTGGGGAAGACAACCACGGTCCTGTTCGCTGTAACTCTCGCCTACATCCTGAGTTTTCTCCCTTACCTGGTGGTCATGATTCTCCGTAGCACCATCAAGGGGTTTGAAGGACGGCTGAGCCCGGTAGGAGAGGTGGCCTACAAGTTCTGTGTCAAGTCGTTCTTCATCAACAACGCCATCAACCCTCTTATCTACAGTTTCCTCAACGCCGGCTTCAGGAAGGACGCGAGCAAGACGCTGCGCAAGATGTGGCACAACTGCTGCTGTCGCTGTTTCTGCTGTGGACGCAGCTGCTGCTGTGACGACGGTGACCTGGACGTGTTGCCGCGACAGAAACCCATTGCTGTGTGATCCGGCGGGCCAGGTCACAATTTGACTATCTTACCTGCTACTTCCATCACTGAGTCTCCCAATGCTGTGTGATCCAGCAGGCCAGGTCACAATTTGGCTATCTTACCTGCTACTTCCATCTCTCATTGCTGTGAGATCTGGCAGGTCCAGTTTGCCTATCGCAGCTGCTACAGACTTCATGAATCTAAACGCAGCAGACAGTGAACCGTGGCTGTAAAACCAAGAGCCAGTTGACTTTCGCTGAAGCTATACTAATTCAGTCAGGCTTTGTTTGGAGAGGGAGAGAGAGAGAGAGAGAGGAGGGGGGGGGGGGGGGGGGGCGAGATAAGGTATTGAGAAGATATGACTTACTGTCGCAGTAAACTCCTATTGCTGGGTGATCTGGAAGCTCGATTTCCCGCCAGTCACTGCTCACAACTGTTAGTCTTCTTGCTGTGTAGCAAAAACACTTCTATCCCCCTGCGCAATCGAGAATCTGACTTTTCCTCGTCAGCTCGTGCAGTTTCTCTTGACAGGCCTCTTGCTGTGTAGAGGTGGACCCCAGATCTGACTCACTGCCGTACAAACTCACTCCCATTGCTGAGGAGTGACGATATTAACTTTTTTTTCTCGGAGTTGCTTGTGGTGCCACTCCTTCGTCTGCTCATCTAGACCTACCAGACTCGCATAGGTGTGCAATGAGGCGGCTGACTGTCCTTGTGACTATTTGTGCTCTGACGCCTCGTGCGGGCAAGCGGCGTGACGACCTAGATGAATACAGAATACATAATATCTTATTGCCCAAGGTTGAGAATTTGCCATGGCATTGCGGTTAAGAAGGCGTCCAATCCAGCCTAGCACACCATAACACATGAATAATATATAATTATATAGGACGAATGATGTGTGATCAGCCAGGATGTTGACCTTCTCAGCTGATGTTTCCCTTTTCACACCGCTTCGTGTTGTAGGACAGGTCAGCAGAAGCTCGTTTACTGTAAGACACGACGCTGCAATAGGGTCAGCAAGGGAACTTGAAAGAGAAACAATGAAAAAATGACTCGCCTTTACAAATAGCTTGACATAAACAAAATATAACCTGGACGTACCGACCTGAATGTCTTCTTAAAAGTTGATGTTAAAGGTTGTTGGTGCCAAGTGACAGGAGAGCTAGCATGGCCTGCTGTGCCTTTGACCTACACGGAAGACGACTTTGACCTTGGACATCACGTCTTAACATTTAACCCCAGTAGGACCCAACAACTTTCACTTTCGCGCAGTAATGCGACAAGCCTTTCAAACGTCACTAACACTCATGTGGTGCTGCGGTTGCCACGTGCATTTGATAAGACGTGACAATGAAAATGAACGAAGAGCTGTTTAAATAGTGCAACATCACAGTTCGTTGCTACCAACCTGCCAGGCAGTCATTACAATTTGTGTCTGATCCTTGGTCACAGCGGTTTGAGCACATGTGACAATTACTTGTTCAATGGACGGCAGCTTCGATGCCATACATTTAAGCTGATTTATAGTGAAATGTTAATCGGATTTAAAAGCGTACATATATCTTAGAAGTTTGCGTAACTATCTGTTTGCTGTGAAAACATAAGAGAGAGAGAGAGAGAGAGAGAGAGAGAGAGAGAGAGTATGATTCGTGTGTGTGCGTGTGTGTGTGTGTGTGCTAGTGTGTGTGTGTGTGTGTGCTAGTGTGTGTGTGTGTGTGTGTGTGCTAATGAGTGTGTGTGTGTGTGTGTGTGTGTGTGTGTGTGTGTGTGTGTGTGGTTAATATACATTCGGCTTTCTGTGCATGTCAAGTGATTGCCGGCTGTCGTTAGAAACAAACGACAAAGTGTATGATTAATCCTATAGTATTGACGAATGTTTCTGTGCCAAGAATAAACTTGTTACACAAAATGGTGCGTGTTTCTCTCTGTGTGGTTGTGTGTGTGTGTGTGTGTGTGTGTGTGTGTGTGTGTGTGGGTGTGTGTGTGTGTGTGTGTATGTGTGTGTGTGTGTGTGTGTGTGTGTGTGTGTGTGTGTGTGCGAGAAACGAAGAGATTGCTGTACAAAACGATCACAAAATTAACGTACTTCGTACATGCTCACGGAACATCACGTGGTCGCAAAACAGGATTTTCCTCTCATTAAATTTTACGCTCACAATAATCATCCAATGTCTGTCTTCTATAAGCGAAGATCAGATTCACACCAGGGAATGCATTCTGAAATAAAATCGTATATTTGAGAACTAGACAGTAGCACAGCAAACATTTTAAAACCTTGGAAAATATTCTCAAATCCACCACTTTTAGTTACCAAATAAATTAAAAAAGAAATCATAGCAAATCTGAAAAGATAGTAAAAGTAAATAATTTCTGAAAGGTTCCTTCCTTCCCGTGTAAACACTCATGTAAAGAGTGATGTAAACAGTCATGTAAACACATGTAAACATCACAGATCCCTCTCGGCTTTCAGTATTACGTGCTCTGAGCATCCTTTTCACTTTGCCACCTGCCTAAAATCAAAATTCTGGCTCCTTCTTGTGCACTATGAAAATTGTGTGCTGAATTAACTTCACAGATTGACACAGGTGTCAACACGAAATTAATTCAGCAAGAAATTCCAACTCTGCACAGAACAAAACAACAAACACCTTTCAGATCGCCCCAGAAAGCTGCACAGTTCAGTGTTAGGGTTCTGAATCACAACACACAAGGAACACCTAAGAATCAGTGTTTGAGTGTTCTATGATTCACATTTTAAATGCTGTGTTGGGTATTCTTTGCGGACTGTATTTTCTCCAGTGGACGATGTCTTTCAGTGTTTATGCTGTGTTCCAGTTTTTTGTTGCCGCTAACAGCATGACATTGAGGGCCCCAAAGGGGGGGTATCATCACGATCACGGGAAGGGAAATTTTAGCTTTCACGATCACAGTTACCTTGATTTTTGTTTTCACGATCACAAACACCTTGACGAATAGAGGATCATAGAGTGACACAGCTGTGAAAAATGTATGTTGAAAATAAAACGCTTTGCAATAATGCCCATCACGATCACGAAAACAAATGACGATCACGATCACGAGACTTGATTTTTTTCTCATCACGGATCACGGGCAAAGTCCCATCACGATCACAGAAATGGAAATTTCGGCAATCACGGTCACAGAAAGGTCAAAAAACGCCAATCACGATCACGATTTTAAACCCTTTGGGGCCCTCGACATTTGCACGCGTTCGCAAGATTACAGAGTTTTCAATCTAACGGTTTTCTGTGTAGCCATGCACCAGAACTGAACGAAATATGATGATGGACAGGGTCGAGTTAAACCGTTCTTTCATTCACATGTATCTAATTAATTAGCATAGTTACAGATATTTTTGAATAACTCAATGGAGATGTATCTGTATTAGAATACAGCAAATGTCCCTTGCACTTCTGAAGGTCAAATTCACAAGACATGTTTTTCCTAAAATGGCTTCTTAGATATTATATTCTTCAATCTGCGTGGCAACATAAAAAAGGGCTCACGTGACGATTCATTTAAGAAAGGTAATATGTAGGTATATATAGGTACCCAGGCCTTTTGTCCCGACGATATGCAGAAATGATACAAGTGTGATGGGAGCTGTATGTACATGTATATCAAGCCCACGAAAGAAAGAAATAAAGACACGAACAAGAAAGGAACAGGAAAGGCAGATGTTAATTATCCATTCTTTCTTGTTTAATACAGCTATCATGTTCACCATCAGAGATCTGTTCAAGCTTTGATTTGACACTGGATGAGAGCATCCTTCAGCTTGGACACACACCACAATTCAACAGCCTGACTGCTACCTGTGCACAGTGGGAGTTTTGTTTGTCGAAATGCTTTTTAAAGTGACACCAATGTCAAACTGATGAATAAATTCAGCGAAAAATTTGCATCCGCACATTATGTAGCCACACATTTGATCTTTGGCGTGGCGTGGAGGTAAGACGTCGGCCTCCTAATCGGGAGATCGTGAGTTCGAATCCCGGTCGCTGCCGCCTGGTGGGTTAAGAGTGGAGATTTTTCCGATCTCCCAGGTCAACTTATGTGCAGACCTGCTTAGTGACTAAACCCCCTTTCGTGTGTACACGCAAGCACAAGACCAAGTGCGCACGGAAAAGATCCTGTAATCCATGTCGGAGTTCGGTGGGTTATCAGGAAACACGAAAATACCCAGCATGCCTACTCAACGAAAGCGGAGTGAGCTGACTATGCTCTCGAAGTATAGTGTGGGGAACCCAAATGGACAAACGAGCTCACACGAAACCAGAAAATTGTGGAACGCTGAAGAAGAAGAAGATGTTTGGTATATAACAGGCCGTAAAAAGTAAATATTCGCCGTAATGGCTTGAGATTTACTGGCCGATGTGAATGCGTGATGTATTGTGTAAAAAATTCCATCTCACACGGCAGAAATTAATATGTAAATCGCCGTGAGCTCTTGTGAGAAGGGGCGATTAATAAATGTCCATTATTATTATTATTATTATTATTATTATATGTCCAGGTGAAAGGGTGCTCTTATTGAAGGCTTGAACAGATCTGTGGGAATAAACATGATCGTGTAGACGGGAACGACGGTACATTTACATCTAAAGGCGGTCCTTGATTCAGCCCGAAGTCGACTTCGCGAAGTCTCTTTACCAAAAACTCAAGGCTATAGCTCCGTGCGACCAGCTTCGCGAAGTCTCTTTGCCAAAAACTCAAGGCTATAGCTCCGTGCGACCAGCTTCGCGAAGTCTCTTTACCAAAAACTCAAGGCTATAGCTCCGTGCGACCAGCTTCGCGAAGTCTCTTTGCCAAAAACTCAAGGCTATAGCTCCGTGCGACCAGCTTCGCCAAGCATACTTCGCGTAGTCGACTTCGCCCAATTAATGACAAGCCTAAAGCCTGATATTAATTGGGCGAAGTCGACTTCGTAGAGCTTTCGCACGGCATTTTTGGTTAAAAAGACTTCGCGAAGTCTTCTAGAAGTCAACTTCGGGTTCCATTAAGGAAGGCCTTTAGGTCCGCTGCGTGTCAGTGGAGTCACATTATTCAACAGCAAAAGGAAATTGCAGAGTTTGATATAGTCAAAGGATAGTGTCAGTGGAGTCACATTATTCAGCAGCAAAAGGAAATTGCAGTTTGATAGTCAAAGGATAGTGTTGACTGTGTAAATATATGCACTGGAAACTGTCAATATTTATACAAAAAGAAGACACCGTCTGTTTCCGAGACGTCCAAGTGTCCAAATCTGTTATCACACCGAAGGCTCAATGTAGCCACATGAGCCAGCACTGACCTATTTTTGCTTCGTGTTTTGTTTTGTTTCTATATATTTTGTCACTTCAAAGTCTCTGTTCCTTCTACAAATATCCCCAGGAGGACTCAACACCACATGTCAACAAGCAACCATTCCACACGGGTTGTTGGTTTGGTGTAGCCTCCTTTAGACGGAAAGAGAGCGATAGGCGTGGTGAACTTTCCCAACTCCACGTCATCAACCGCCACAGAAACCACGGCACTCTCAACAGCCGTGACCTTCAGCCGGAACACAGTCCCTGCAGCAAGGCCGGGTAGGGGGTAGGTCTGCTCGCAGAATTTCCAGTCACCAGCAGCGTTTGGTTTGGAATCTAGACAGATTTCGCTGCGAGTAAAGTTGAAGGTAAAGCGAAACGGGGAAACAACGGGTTCGAGCTGATTCCACATGCCCGCCTGGATAGTGCCTGTGGGATTTACAACCCGGCCTTCAATGCACATAGACCAGTTCGTGGTCAGTACACGAGGCAGGAGGAACGATGGGTCAGTCACAGGATCCCTCCACACGCTTTGCTTGCACTCGACATCACTGGGCAGAGGGTTCCATTCCAGCGTAGCCTCCATGCACGTCAGAGTGACCATCTTATGACGCGGGCTGTCGGAACCGTCCACACCGTCCCCCAGCGTAAAGTCGTCGTCACAGGTGACGTCAGCGTAGAATGACGGCATTGCGAGTCTGGTGACGAAGCCGGCATTGCTGATGCTTTCAAGGTCCGAGGTGGGACACTCAGGGGCCGAAGGTTTGATAAGTATCTCAAATATTTTGAGAACCAGTGATGACGATGGTGAACTGTTGGGAGACGGACTTCCATTCTCGGAGGAGAATCTGACAGGAAGAAGAAAGCAGACTTTCGCAGCCGTGTCGAAGCTGAAGGAAACACAGTCGGGGTATTTCTTACAGCCTCCGGCACAGTCTAGCCTGGACCGAGCAGAAAAGAATGTTGCTGACGATTCGATGTGTTGCGGTGTGTCTGCAGAACGGAACCGAGTTCCTCGAGTGTCATTCGCATGCACACAGACTGCAGACAATAACACACCTAATGCAAATAATCGCCACTGAGAGCTCGCCATTTTGCCACCAAATGTTTCAATTCCAGGTGTCCTTGAAAGCACTGTTGACTATTTGGTGATAAGGACTGTGCACAATTGTTAACAGTTTTGACAGTTTTAATTAAGATCTAAGCATTAAACAGTAAGTGTCCGTAACGCGCACTTTCCAACATTCGTTTACTGTCCTTCAAGTTCAGTTGGTTTTCCCGAAGTCTATCGCTCTGTGAAATTCATAATCAAGCGATATCTTCAAATAATTCGATTTCACAGGAGTGCTATCGCTGGAGTTATAGCAGAGCGCAAGCCTCAGTGTTTTGTTCTTGCTTTGAGGATGTGAATTCTCATTTAAGTCATATGCACGCAGTTCTTTTAGCAGCGGGAGAAAAACGTAAGGCACTCGACTAAGTTTACATTTCACTGTCCAAGAAATGCAGAGAATAGCGCTATCGTTGCTCCTTGTAGGCCCGAAAAAAGTTATTCTTGGTGGTGCGCAAATTCAAAGTTGGAACTTCACTGAAGCGGCACAACGCACATTTAGTCGGGGTGGTGCGCAAATTCACAGTTTGCATTTCATTGGTACAACACAGAGAATAGCGCTATTCTTGTTAGATGGCGGATGAGCGCAGTGAGTCTGGGTGGTCAGTACATGTACTAAGTTATCTGTCATTGGCGCAACACAGAGAATAGCGCTATTCTTGTTGAATGTAGGGTTAGCACAGTGAGTCTAGATGGTGCGCTAATAATAAGTTGACATTTCACTGGAGCGGCAAGAAGAAAATCACTGTTGTTGTTCGATGTGGGACCATCAATAGTGCACGTCTATTTTACTCGGGTATTTGAAAACAGGTCGAAGTCTTGGTTCAATTAGTTCGAAAAACAAGGGCATGACATCAACTTGAGAAGACACTTGAACAAAGCAGCACAGAGTTCGTCGCAAACAACAACCACGCAGTTTCAGTTCCACTCAAAGATGCCAATAATCAGAAACTGAATGCAGATCGGGCCGAATCAATAAGTTACCAGAATCACGACTATTATTGCAGCTGGAATAGTCTGGAAATAAGTTCAATGGTTTCTTGTTGCGATGGCGTCCCAGGGCGATCGCGATGCGGACAAAACTGTTGTTGGTTCTAACAAGAACAAACACGATGCCACGAGATTTCCTTGTGTTTTTTGTTCCCGTCCCCTTATTGTTTCAGATAGGTCACACCGACCCAACAGCAGAACATCTATGCGATCCTGAACCATAACAAAGAAAAGACAAGTCGCGTAAGGCGAAATTACTACATTTAGTCAAGCTGTCACAGAATAAAACTGAACGCACTGCATTTTTTCACCAAGACCGCATACTCGTAGTTTTGTCAGTCCACCGCTCGTGGCAAAGGCAGTGAAATCGACAAGCCAGAATAGTGCGGTAATGGTCGCGCTGAGCGGGATAGCACGCTTTTCTGTACCTCTCTTCGTTTTAACTTTCTGAGCGTGTTTTTAATCCAAACATATCATATCTATATGTGTTTTGAATCAGGAACCGACAAGGAATAAGATGAAATTGTTTTTAAATCGATTTCGGAAATTTTATTTTAATCATAATTTTTATATTTTTAATTTTCAGAGCTTGTTTTTAATCCGAATATAACATATTTATATGTTTTTGGACTCAGAAAATGATAAAGAATAAGATGAACGTAGATTTGGATCGTTTTATAAAAAAATAATTTTGATTACAATTTTCAGATTTTTAATGACCAAAGTCATTAATTAATTAATTTTTAAGCCTCCAATCTGAAATGCAATACTAAAGTCCGCCCTTCGTCGGAGATTGCTTGGCCAAAATTTCAATCAATTTTATTAAAAAATGAGGGTGTGACAGTGCCGCCTCAACTTTTACAAAAAGCCGGATATGACGTCATCAAAGACATTTATCGAAAAAATGAAAAAAAAACGTCGGGGGATATCATACCCAGAAACTCTCATGTCAAATTTCATAAAGATCGGTCCAGTAGTTTACTCTGAATCGCTCTACACACACACACACAGACAGACAGACAGACAGACACCACGACCCTCGTCTCGATTCCCCTCGTTAAAACATTTAGTCAAAACTTGACTAAATGTAAACAAGTCGCGTAAGGCGAAATAACAACATTTAGTCAAGCTGTCGAACTCACAGAATGAAACTGAACGCACTGCTTTTTTCACCAAGACCACATACTCGCATCCTGAACTCAGGTCAAAATGAGTTCGGCTCATTCTCTCCCTGACCCGGACGCGACAGTCCTACGCGAATGTATCAAAACTAGGAATACAGAGTTATCTCCCATTATGTTTTTCGCGAGCACTGATCTAAATTTGAGATCAGTGTTCGCGAGACGAAAATGATTGCAGATTGGCCGACTTCGACAGTGATCTCCGTTCTGTTCTTCACAGTTATGATAAAGACATCGTTCTAAGGTCAAAACAAGTCGAAATTTTGGGACTGCTGCCGGAAGGAGACCGTAATATATGGTTGCATCACAACAGAAAAAATCGTCTGCTTCAGCGAACGCCGAAACCAAACGGTTGATTATCACGTGACACTTTTGCCATACTTAGAGTTGTTTGCACAGTAAATACAGCCGCGAAAAAATAGCTCCCTTGAAACTGTCTTACAAATCAATTCCTTTGTAATTTAAAAACAAGTCGCGTAAGGCGAAATTACTACATTTAGTCAAGCTGTGGAACTCACAGAATGAAACTGAACGCACTGCATTTTTTCACAATGACCGTAGTCCGCCGCTTGTGCATAACGGAGTGAAACTGACGAGCCTGTTCAGCGCGGTAGTGGTTTCGCTGTGCTGCATAGCACGCTTTTCTGTACCTCTCTTCGTTTTAACTTTCTGAGCGTGTTTTTAATCCAAACATATCATATCTATATGTTTTTGGAATCAGGAACCGACAAGGCATAAGATGAAATTGTTTTTAAATCGATTTCGGAAATTTAATTTTGATCATAATTTTTATATTTTTAATTTTCAGAGCTTGTTTTTAATCCAAATATAATATATTTATATGTTTTTGGAATCAGGAAATGATGTAGAATAAGATGAACGTAAATTTGGATCGTTTTATATAATAAAAAAAAATTATTACAATTTTCAGATTTTTAATGACCAAAGTCATCAAATAATTTTTAAGCCACCAAGCTGAAATGCAATACCGAAGTCCGGCCTTCGTCGAAGATTGCTTTACAAAAATTTCAATCAATTTGATTGAAAAATGAGGGTGTGACAGTGCCGCCTCAACTTTTACAAAAAGCCCGAATATGACGTCATCAAAAGTATTTATCAAAAAAAAGAAAAGAAACTTCCGGGAGTATTCTTCTTCTTCTTCGTCGTTCGCTCAGATCCGGGAGTATCATTCCCAGGAACTCTCATGTAAAATTTCATAAAGATCGGTGCAGTAGTTTGGTCTGAATCGCTCTACACACACACACGCACAGACACACAGACACGCACACACACACACACACACATACACCACGACCCTCGTCTCGATTCCCCCTCTATGTTAAAACATTTAGTCAAGTAATTACACAACACTATGAAAAATCATTATCGACGATCGCGAATCTGCTTATATCAATAATACATTACAACAAGTCGCGTAAGGCGAAATTACTACATTTAGTCAAGCTGTGGAACTCACAGAATGAAATTGAACGTAGTCCGCCGCTAGTGCAAAAGGCAGTGAAAGTGACGAGCCTGTTTGGCGTGGTAGCGGTTGCGCTGTGCTTCATAGCACGCTTTACTGTACCTCTCTTCGTTTTAACTTTGTGAGCGTGTTTTTAATCCAAACATATCATATCTATATGTTTTTGGAATCAGGAACCGACAAGAAATAAGATGAAAGTGTTTTTAAATTGATTTCGACAATTTAATTTTGATCATAATTTTTTAATTTTTTTTAATTTTCAGAGCTTGTTTTTAATCCAAATATAACATATTTATATGTTTTTGGAATCAGAAAATGATAGAAAATAAGATGAACGTAAATTTGGATCGTTTTATAATTTTTAATTTTTTTTTTACAATTTTCAGATTTTTAATGACCAAAATCATTAATTATTTTTTAAGCCACCAGGCTGAAATGCAATACTGAAGTCCGGCCTTTGTCGAAGATTGCTTGGCCAAAATTTCAATCAATTTGATTGAAAAATGAGGGTGTGACAGTGCCGCCTCAGCTTTTACAAAAAGCCGGATATGACGTCATCAAAGACATTTATCGAAAAAAAACCAACGTCTGGGGATATCATACCCAGAAACTCTCATGTCAAATTTCATAAAGATCGGTCCAGTAGTTTACTCTGAATCGCTCTACACACACACACGCACACACACACCACGACCCTCGTCTCGATTCACCCTCCATGTTAATACATTTGGTCAAAACTTGACTAAATGTAAAAAGCTCTAAATATGTAAAAAAAAAAAAAAAAAATCGGTTTCCAGACAAGGAAACTCAAGGCATCCTGTCAGGGAGAGAATGAGCCGAACTCATTTTGACCTGAGTTCAGGATGCACATACTCATAGTTTCGTGAGTCCACCGCTCGTGGCATACGGAACGCGGATCGTATCAACTGATGCAGAAAATTGATGCATCCAAAACCACGAATTTGATACATCGTTTTGATGCATCAGAATTTTCGGGTTTTTCCGGAGAGTGCCGAGCAAAAAGCAAAATTTGAACCGGAATACGAAGCGAAACGAACTATTTCTAAGACTCTTTTGTACGCGCCATTCCCAATCCCACTACCAGCAGGAATTTTTCCGAAATCATGGCAAGTGTAATTGACGGTTTGGAAGAACTTGAGCTGTGGTTCAAACAGTCGAGCAAAGACGGCAGGAGGCGAGAAACGAAGGAGAAGGAGGTGCCGACAGCATCTGTTTATATTCGTCAAAATGTCATTTCAGTTTTTCCGTGCTCAGGCATTTCTTACGGAAAGACAGAAATGAATGATCTTTCGCATGCATACAAAACCGAAAGTGATGCATCAAAATGATGCATCAAAATTAGAAAAGGATGCATCTTTTTCGTATCGGATGCATCAGTTTTGTGAAATGATGCATCCTTTTTGAAAATGATGCATCCTTTTGTGAAAATGATGCATCAAATTGTGAAAATGATGCATCAAATCTTGGTTTTGGATGCATCAATTTGATACGATCCGCGTTCCGTAGTGGCAAAGGCAGTGAAATCGACAAGCCATGCAGAATAGTGCGGTAGTGGTCGCGCTGAGCAGGATAACACGCTTTTCTGTATGTCTATTCTTTTTAGCTTACTGAGTTTGTTTTTAATCCAAACATATCATATCTATATGTTTTTGAAATCAGGGACCGACAAGGAATAAGATGAAATTGTTTTTAAATCGATTTCGGAAAATTAATTTTAATCATAATTTTCATATTTTTAATTTTCAGAGCTTGTTTGTAATCCAAATATAACATATGTATATGTTTTTGGAATCAGAAAATGACGAAGAATAAGATGAA